>NW_017732289.1:3736-6110 GCF_001890085.2 Hipposideros armiger | reverse complement strand
TTTTTCCATCCCTTTACTTTTAGTCTGTGTGAGTTTTTTGATCTGAGGTAAGTCTCTTGTAGGCAGTGTATGTAAGGGTCTTGTTTTCTTATCCATTCAGCGCCCCATCTTTTGATTGGAGCATTTAATTGGGGCAATTTACTTTGAAAGTAATTGTTGGTACACATGTATTGGGTTGTCAGAAAAGTCATGATGCATTTTTGCAATGAAAAACATGGAAAAATTACGTCATGACTCTTCAGACAACCCAATTGCCATTTTACTATTCATATTTTGTTGTTGTTGTTGGTGGTGGTGGTGTTGGTGGTGGTGGTGGTGGTGTCTTAAAGAAGTTCCTCTAAGATTCCTTGTAATAATGGTTTGGTGTTGATGAACTCCTTTAGTTTTTTCTTGTCTGGGAAGCTCTTTATCTGTCCTTTGATTCTAAATGATAGCTTTGCTGGTAGAGTAATCTTGATTGTAGCTCCTTGCTTGTCATCACTTTGAATATTTCGTGCCAATCCCTTCTGGCCTGCAAAGTTTCTGTCAAGAAATCAACTGGTAGTCTTATCAGAGCTCCGTTGTAGGTAACTAACTACTTTTCTTTTGCTGCTTTTAAGATTCTTTCTTTGTCTTTAATCTTTGGCACTTTAATTATGATGTGTGTTTGTGTGGGCCTCTTTGGGTTCATCTTGTTTGGGCTTATATATCTATTTCCTGGGCTTATATATCTATGTTCTTCATCAGGTTAGAGAAGTATTCAGTCATTATTTCTTCACATTTCAATTCCTTGCTGTCTCTCTTCTCCTTCTGGCACCCCTATGATACGAATGTTGGTACATTTGATGTTGCTTTAGAGGCCCTTTTAACTCTCATTTTTTGGATTCTTTTTCTTTTTGCCTTTCTGATTGGGTGTTTCCTGCTACCTTATCTTCTAAATCACTGATTCAGTCCTTTGCTTAATTTAATCTACTGTTGAGTCCCCATAATGTATTCTTCATTTCTGTTATTGTATTCTTTATTTCTGACTGGTACTTTTCTATGTTTCCTATTTCTTTGTTGAAGTTCTCCCTGAGATAATTGAGTATCCTTATAACCAGTGTTTAGAACACTGTATCTGATAGATTACTTGTCTCTACTTTGCTTAGTTCTTTTTCTGGAGCTCTGTTCTGTTCTTTTATGTGGGAAATGTTTCTTTGTCTCCCCATTTTGGATGCCTCCCTGTGTTTGCTTCTATGTATTAGGTAGGGCTGCTATATCTTCTGGTCTTAGTACAGTGGCTTTATGTAGTAGGTGTGCTGTGGGGCTCAGTGGTGCAGTCTTCCTGGTCACCTGAGCCATGCACTCCAGGTGTGACCCTTGTGTGGGCTGTGTGTGCCCTCCTCTTGTAGTTGGGCCTTGATTGCTGTTTTGCATGTCAATGAGCAGAATTAACCCTGGGGCTTGTTGGTTGTGAGAACTGGCCATGACTGTAATGAAGGAGTTGTGTTGCACCAGCTGACCCTACAGAGCAGGATCTGCCTCAGCAGGGCTCAGGTGCCTGCCCAATCCACCTCTTGCACTTGTCATATGTGGAGGTGACTGGGTGATGCTCCAGCTTGTTTTGAAACTTGCCACTGGGTTTGAGAGCCCTAGGACCACCTGGGAGTGGACCTGGTGCAGATTAAATTCAGCTGCCGTCCTTGCCCCACCTGGGGCCAACCAGCAGGAGCCACAAAGCAATCTACAGATGGCCGCCGCCGCCCCTGCCATGCTTGGAAGTGTGTCAAGAGGCCAAGCCAGGAACCAAAGCTGGCTGCCACCAATGCCGAGCTTAGGTCTGCTCAGCCAGAGGTACAGGACACGTGGACGTGCTCAAGCCACATGCTGCTTGTCTGGGTTCTGTGAATTCTGAGAGACTTTAGGAAAATCTGAAGCATGAGCCAAGGCAGGCAGTTTGCATAAAAAAGCCACTGGAAGCAGATTAGATATGCTTGAAAGTTGGGTGGAGTGGGGTCTCAGAGTCACTACAGCATGGTGAATGAATGATGTCACCCAGTTTGATCGATTCAGATTTGGCAGCCGCCTGTGTCTACATACCAGGAAGGGAGAAGACTCAACAAAGCAACAATGGCTTCCACCAGCTGCTCCATTCAGGAGAAAGCTGCACCTCCAGCTCTTATCTTGAAGCCAGACAAATCTGTTCCCCCCTATATGTCCAAGTCACCCTTCAGCTGCTGCCCCACTGCTGGAGCTCAGAGCTAGTGATTCCGTTGGTGAGTAAGTCCATGCGTGTGCCATTTAAGTAGAGTGCCTGAGAGTGCAGCTGCAGTCTGTCTCACTCAGCCACAATCTCCAAAACAATAAATTATAAGGACTTCTCTTCCTGGGATTGGAACCCTAGGCTGGAGAGCCT
>NW_017732289.1:0-1956 GCF_001890085.2 Hipposideros armiger | reverse complement strand
GGGGCCCTCTGGCATCCCAAGCGAGTTCTTAACTATCACGCCACTCGGCCGGCCCCCCAAAGCAGATTTTTAACAGCATGTATGTAAAAATTAAATATTTAACATCTGCTTTACAAAATAAGTAAAATATTTCCAAATTATTAAAGAATGTGCACAGGTAATTTTAAAATAAAATGTGTGACCTCATTTGACTGTATTTAGCATTGCTAAATTAATTAACAAATTTAATCTCTCAAATTATTGACTAGATTCTAAATCTCTGCTTACTAAAAATATTAATTTTTTTTTCATGGAAGGTAAATATGAATTACCAAGACTAATTTTCTTATGTAGTTTGTGAAATTGACCCCATAGCTTTATGTATGTAGCTGGTATGGAGTGGAATATGCATTATCTTTTCTGGAAGTGATCGTAGGAATAAGGAGAGTTATAAGATGAGATTTTGGGGGCTGTAATTAGAGGGTGAAGTTTGGAATAAAGAAACATTTTTAAATACATCAAATTTAAAATGCACAAGAGTGAAAAGTGATAACTGAAAAATCATCTCTTCCAACAAGGCTTACATAATATGCAAATTTCTCACCCAGCAAGCATTTTACCTTGGCCCCTTGTACAAGTAGAATGTTTGTGCCCTTCCCATAAATTTATATGTTGAAGCCCTACCCCTCAATGTATTTGGAGATTGGGCCTTTGGGAGGTATTTAGGGTTAGATTAGGTCAGTAAGGTGGTGGGGCTCTCATGATTGGATTACTGGCCTTCTAAGAAGGAGAAGAGAGAGAGAGGTCACTGTCTTTTCCTCATGTGAGTTGGTTTGCAAGCCAGGAAGAGGGCTCTCACTAGAACCTCGTTGTCTTGGCATGCTGATCTTAGACTTCTAGCCTCCAGAATTGTAAGAAAATAAATTCTGTTGTTTAAGCCACACAATCCATCGTATTTTGTTATGGCCACCCAAGCTGACTAACATAGCCCTTAAAATTTCATTTCATCTTGTTCTAAGCTTTGTTTGTTCTCTATGTAAAATACATTCCATGGTTCCTGGAAAACTTCTTCCTCTCAACACTTGGTAATCTTCTATGTCCCAGTTTTTTAAGAAAAGCTGAAAAATCCAGATTTTTATATGAANTGCAGTTATATGGTGTAAAATACGGTTGCTTCTAACTTGCCCCATTGCCAGCTTTGCATTTTGCTTTCCTGGGTCTACTGTCAATTACCATAAGTCAGTTATTTTCTTTCTGGTTTCAAATGTTTGTTCCTTTTCTCTAACTCTTCTGTTGTCTTTGTCCTTATAGCTTTGTGTCCTAAACCAAAACAACAAAAACTCCATTATGATATGGTTTCAGGAAGGAGAGAAAGTAAATTTGCATATTGTCTTCTCTTTGACTTGCATATAAGTGCCTCCTTTTATATAGTAGGACACTGTGCTTTGAATTTAATTCCTCATAATTCCAGGTAGCAGGCATTATTATTGTATCACTTTTGCAGATTAGGGAACTGGATTTCAGAGAGATTAAGTGGCCAAATAACTAGCAAGTGGTAGAGCTATGGCTAATAAGCGGCTCTCAAATCTGTAGTGTTTCATGAAGATTATGAGGAGTGCTGGGCTAACACTGATAGGAAAAGCAAGCTCATTCTTCTGCATTTATCAGGGAGAAGCCTGATTCTAAACCCAACTTTATAGGCTATGGTAGTAACTGTGAAGGGAAACCTGGGTGTGCCAGAATGAGAGAGCCCCTGTTCTATAAAGAGCTGACTTTTACCGTTCTGTCACTAGTATGGATTGGACTATATTACCATATAAGTTCTTTCTTTTAAGAGCTTGACAAAGTTGCATTTTGATGATGATCTATTCTAGTATTTTGCTAATTATGAAATACAAGCCACCTGCTCTCAAAAGAAGGAGCTGGAATGGGGAATAATAGAGATGTAAATATGGTGACTTTTATGGGCAAAAGCAG
>NW_017732288.1:617011-622093 GCF_001890085.2 Hipposideros armiger | reverse complement strand
GGACATATACACACTGTCCTTACTCTGACTCTTGCCAACAAGGACTTGTAGGATACAGGTAAAACAAAGGGCCTGGACTCATTTTCTGTTCTCAGAGCGCCATGGGGACACAAAGGACACATTCTGTTAAGACACTAAAGTGTTCCCAATACAGTCTTCCCTATTTAAAAAAGTTGTGACAACCATAGACATTTTGTTTTCAAAATCCTGGAAAGAACATGGGTGAAAAGAATCAAGAACCTCAGAAAAGTTAAGTGGTCTAAGATCATTCAACACGCAAGCAACAGAACCCAGAGTCTGAAACCTGTCTTCCACAGGCACTCCAGAATATATAATGGGGAGGCAGTGCAGCCACAGACATGGGAAAATCACAAATGTGTGTCTCACTGACTCCTCTCTTCCCCACTCCCAGCTGAAATGTAGTATACTGCCTGCTTGAAGTAAATAAAGCGACAATGAGGGCACTGAATTGTAGCCTGATACCTGAAAGATTTACTGCAGCTTTTCTTTAAAACACATGTTTAAGAACCCTCAAGAATAATTTGAAATATTTAAATATCTTGCAAAGAGAATGTTGAACAATCATTGTTAAAACCACCTACTACTACCTTCATTCTAGTTCTGGTAATGGGCAGGACAGTGGTCAGCCTATCTTTTACGTTTTGAATATTTAATGTTTGAATATCTCTAATGTTTTGTTTTTTTGACATGTTGGTCTAATGTCTGCAATGTAATGATGCTCGGCCAAAAGCTATGGCTCCACAGTGTCACCTCATATCAGCGTGTTTCCACAAAACAACCTTGTGACTGTCCATTGAAAGAACAGAATGTTTTGCTACTCATTTAGCCCCACTGTTTTGTTGCTACTGACAAATGAGCACTCCATCCTTCAATCCTTGCCATCATCACCTACTCATTAAAAGAATTTTGCTGGTAACTTGAAGTCTGCTCAAACTATAGGTCACACTCAGTCTGTGTTGGCCATGAGAATCTCCAGTGTTCACGGGGACCCTGCAAAAGCCAAAGTGAGGGGCTCAGGGTCGTGCTGGTGTCATGAAAAGACAAAGTTTTGTTTGGGGGGAGAAAGACATAAAACTGCTCACTTACAGGCTTGGTTATTGATATTACAAAAGGTTAGCTAAGGATACCTTTAAATGGTGTAACTTATAAAGGTATTCAGAAGTCNGATGGTCTCGGAATGCTGAGTCCATCCATAGGAATCATATGTATGTGTGAAAGCACAACTTGTGTTTGATCAGGAGTTTGAGTTTCGAGTTTCAGTGAAGCAGTTGCTAGACACATCGAATCAACATACTGGGTTAAGATATTCAAATTTACTTCTTTGTGGCAGTTGAGAATAAAAGCTTTGCTCCTGCCAGAATGGGGCTCTGGGTTGAGACTTGAGACCCCTGGCCCGCAGTAACTCAATACTTGGCTCTTGTATATCTTAACCCTTCGCCGCCCCTCCTCAAGCTCACCATCCTTTGTCACACGGGACATGATAGTGTCCATGTCCAGCTCTGAGGGCCCAATCCCCAGGTCAGGAAGACCAGAAGACTGCATCCATGTCATAGGTCTAGACAGGCCAGACACCTAGAGTCTGGAATATCTGCAGCATGCAGAATTGAGGCCATTCCTTCACCAGGTCCTCAGCCAGCGTTTGCCTTCCATGAGTCCCTGCATCATTCACACCTCTCCCCACCACAGATTCCATTTCCACCAAAGCACTAATGCCTCCAGAGCCCATGGCTCCCCTCCCCCACTTTTCTGATGCCTAAGACACATGGAGTCCAGAGAGGAAAGAAAGCAGGGTACCGCATGTCCCATGGAGAGCCACCTTCCTGGCTCTCCCTGCTAGTCTGGTCTGCACCACAGCCAGGTCCAGAGTCAGAGACTCACGGTCATGCCCAAGTATCCCCTCTCGGCTCACTTCACTGGCTCCTAGGGCAGGTCAATTTCACATCCTCAATGCTGCTGCTCCCTGGTCCCTGGCATGCATGAGCATGTGCACACATGCAGGCAGGCAGACATACACAGACTGCACACTCATGTGTATAGAGGTCCTTGGACTCTCGACCCAAGATGAAGACACCTCTTCAGCTCTGAGGGCAATGTTTTCTGAGAGGTCATATGGCCTTATCCAGTGTGCTGATGAGGCAGCCCAGGAGCATCAGTCCTGAGTTTGGGGTGGCCTGACAGGAGTGGGAGCTGCACTCCTATTCTGTAGAGGAAGCAGAGAAGCTCAAGACTATAAGGTCTGGGGCTGCCGAGGAGAACTGTGCCCTGGGAAGGTCCTTGGAAGCTTCTGGGAGAATCTGCATGATTCATCTGCATGGTTCATCTGAGTGCCTGAGGCGACACTAAGGACCCTGACAGAAGAAAGGGGACCATCACAGCACCAGTCAAGAAAAACACTGTTTGCCTCTTTCCTCCATGTCCTTCTCCTCCAGTGACCCAGTACTGGAAGAGTAGAACAGAAGGGGAGATGGAAGAGCAGGTCAGGGTCCCTCCCACTAGGCAGAATTTCTCCAGGTGTGAGACAAGTGACACTAAAATTGGATATAACTTGCAATTCTATATTGGACTAGGCAACTTACTATCTGAAGGTAACCAGAAACCTCCGCAAATACCAAGGGGCACTGGAATAGCTGGAGCACAAAATGTGGGGAGGTAGGGCAGTTCTAAATGTGTTACAGCTTGGCTAACTCATTCCTCATCAAGGGGTCACTGGGAAGACCTTTGCTCCCACCATCTGTAAGTTTGGCTGCTATAGTCCTGGGTGCACAGAGTAGCTGGAAACAGGCAGTGTGGGACTCCAAGCGGGATGGGATCTTTGCCAGCAGAGGAGGAACATCCTAATCAGGAGAGGCAAAAAGGTGAACAGGAAGGGAGGAGGGAGGCTCCAGTGTGGCATTCCAAAGTTTCAACTTTCCAAAATGAAACCCTGGTGTCATGGAGTAGTTGAGCATGTGAAAACCTCCTTGCTCTGGCAAAGAAAGAAGGTACTTGAGGACTGGGCCATGACCAAACATCAATGAAGAGAGGGGACTGCCACACTGGTCACACCTTGCACTAGAGCCACTCACCGAGCTGACCTGTGCTATGTGGCCCTATTTGCCTGAGATGTACAACACTCAGAGCAGTTACTGGAGTCTGGGATGGAAACACACATATGTGAACTAAAAGCCTAAAGTTCATGTTTTTTTCTTAGAAAGATACTTGGCAAATCAGCTACTCAAGGTCTAGCAGCAGGAAAGGAAACTGCATTATTCTGCACATTTTGAGTCAACAAATACATTTTCCCTCTGGTTTTAGAATAGACTGTGATGTCCCAAAATATATTCAGCACTTCTATTTACAGCTAATACACTTACACCAAGAACATTCAGATTAGCAATCATTCCACTGAATTTTATGCAAGAGGACTCCAACAAGTGGGATCAAAGGGGATGACAGGAGGACTGCGACATAGTCAAATAAGTGACCCTTCTTGTTCTGAGTCACTCGAATGGGACACTGTGTTGAAGACTGCACGTCCCTCACTGAGTCCAGAGGCAGTTAGGAAAGGATTCCAACAAGAGCCTTGATGATCTAACTCTAAACAAGGAGAACAACAAAATAGTTGCCCCATGTGTAAAGATGGAACACTTACATCGATAGCTTTAAAAAAAATCAGAATAAGAATGAAAGGCAGAAAATGAACTTAGAATTAACAAAACAGATTATTCCCTTTCCTTAAAATTGGCTTTGAATAGAAATCCATCTTTGTGAGAGAATTTAGAGCACTGTAATGTATCAGAGTGCTGATATGAATGTGCTGTGTCTCTGGGTTTAGTATAGAAAAGAAAAACTGTTAAGTAGTATGCATATTAATTAATCAGCTCATAGTTCTTTGTTGCTAAACTACTTGTACCAAAGGGCACTATGGAAAAGAAAAGGAATTGGGAGAGAAAACTGAAGATAGGATCNAGAGGCAGGGATGAAGCTGAAGATGTAACAGGACTATCACAGACAGCCTGGTATCCTCCATAAGTAGTGTGTCCTATGTCATGGGAAGTGAGAAGCCAGTGGAGGGCTTAGGGAGAAGGATCACTGCGGCAAATCTGCATTTTAGAAAGTTCACTCTTCTGACAGTCTTGGAGACCAGAGGTGAGAAGCAGAAGGAAGCAGGTAAAGAGAACTTGCAGGAAGATATTGGGAGAACCTAACAAGAGATGAGTGTCTAGATGGAGCTAATGGTAGAGAAGATGCAAGGGAAAGGTGGAAAATATTTAGAAGAATATAAATCTGGTGATAAGAAAAATGTAAGAGCTTAAGAGGTGAGAAATTTTCTAATGTGGATATCTTGGTTACAGTGTGACATCACCAGAGTAAGGGCCATGGACAAGGGGTGAGAAGGCAAAAGATAAGTTCTCTGAGGCTAATACCCCAGGGAACACCCAACAGAGATTCCAGGGGCCATGTGGATAAATAAGGCTGAGTTTTGGGAGGGTTTAGGTATAAGAAAAGAAATCTGAGAGCCAGCTGCACATAAATCACAACCAAAAGTGAGGCTATAGGGTAATTCAGTTAGTCATAGTATGAGGAGTGTGAAAACAGTGGGCTCCTTCCGGGGTTCCCTCCATTCTGGCAGAGTAGGCAGAATCCAAACAGGGTCAAGATGGGAAAGAAGGGTTCAAAGGAGAGGAAAATGCATGGTCAGGACTGTGCTCTCAAGACATTCTCCAGGGCTAAGCCTGACTGGTAGAGACAGAGTCTCTCTGATTTGTGCCCCCCAAGAAACAACTGAGTTCATCTTTATTTCATTCTCTAAGAAACGCACCAATGTAGTCTTAAAAAGAGATGTAAGCAACATGCAGAGTTCAACTCACCAAAATATACTTTTGAAATATATGAAGTTCTGAATACAAATTCCAGGAAGACCAGCATTTCTGGTCAGTGTCTAAGGAGAAAGGACATTTCCATCTTCTAGTAAAAGCTTTATGAGGTCTTGCTGGTTGCCCTGCTGTCCTATTTAGTTTACTTTGATGTTCTCTATAAATGTCTGGAGTCTGTGGCATTTAGAGGAAATGAGTTTTCCCC
>NW_017732288.1:611804-612596 GCF_001890085.2 Hipposideros armiger | reverse complement strand
AACAAGCGCTCTTATTTCAAACACCTGCACCAGCTGAGAACCTGTGCCACTAAGATCATAATAATAAGTTAAAAACTGCATATTGTACACATAGCAGACATGTAAGTTTATGTAACATTTTTATTTCTTTGCTTCCTTAAGTAGGGGTGAAGCCCAAATATATTTGAGGTAAGATGTTTTTCACTTTCAGGAGTATCTTTAAAGTTGAGGCAAATGAAATAAAACTTTTGTGGTTCTAGTTTCCTGAAATGTTTTTTGCTTTTTGGTTTTACTTTGGAAACTGACGATTCCCAACAGAGAAAAAGACTAAGGAAGGAATAGGTGGAAGCACATTTGAAAGTGGTTATCCAATGAAGCCAAATGTTTGAGAAGAAATAATTTTTAAAAATATGAATTTAAACTAAGCAGGCTCTTAATGAAAGACTTGATTTGCAATCAGTAAATCTCTACTTTCTCCCTGGGAGTCCCATCCTTTAAATGCCAAAATATCTTATCAGGACCTAAGTTTAAAAATGACTGTGATTGATACAAGAATCAATTGGTGAACTAAAAACTCATACTATTTCACATTGAACATTGATTTGAACCCCAAGAGCACAACCCCCACCTCTCTGGAATAATGTTAATTGAACTCCTAGATAAATTCTTTTTATGCAAGTAAATATGCAAAGTTGTCTCCTGGGTTGATCTAAAATATACTTTTGGAAGCAGCTTTTATTTTTATTATTTTCCACAGGTGTATATTTTTTCTTGGTTGTGTTATTCTTGGTTCCAACAGCTATCTTGGGTCCC
>NW_017732288.1:606619-609654 GCF_001890085.2 Hipposideros armiger | reverse complement strand
CCCACTTCATGCCTCAAGGAATGTTAGATTTTCTTTTTCTATCCCGAAATGGAAATGGGGGGTGTCTTTGTCTTTATTTTCACCTCATGTATGTTCTGCTGGAATCATTTAAAGCCGTCATTTCTAAGGATGAGTAGGTGAAAATGAAATGAAGCTTCATCATGCATTTAGAGTTGAAATAAGCTTGCAATGGGTTTTTTAATCCTTCCTCAAACATGGCCTCCAGAACGCCAAGGAGGGGGCAGTAAACAAGGGGGAAGGGCAAAAGGTTAATGAGTGTGGTGGGGGGATGAGGGGTACACTGAAAATTTAGTGTACTTTTCCCTCTATCTTTGTGTACCATTGAAATTTTCCATAATAAAATAACTTGAAACATAGATTTCCCAATGATTTCCTTTACTTAACAAGGCCCCTCTTGATTATGACTATTACATTTTCAGGAAGCAGGTGGGGGCAGGGTGGGAGAAGGCATCAAATTAGCCATAAGTCAACATTTGCTCCTTGAGAAGGAGCCAGGGGTTGTTAGAGGGTGGGAGGGAAACAGGGCTCTTCCTCAGCACCTGTGGTGTGATCTCCACAAAGGCATTCCATACAACTGCAAGGCACAAAGCATGCAATAATTCATCAGGAAATTCGGCTCCAGCTACTTCCTGTCCTAGAACGAGCCTCAGACTGCCCCCAGCCCCCTTGGCGGCTCATTTTCACGTTAGCTGCTGGGAGAATTTCGGGAGTCGGACCCTTCTTGGAGGACCACATTCTTGAACCAACACCACTGCCCAGGCAAGCGCACCTCAGCAAGGAAAAGTTGGCTCGCTCCTCCTGGGTTTGTTACACCAGGCTGTTCACCCTACAGACTGCAGGTCTGCGCAACACGCCTCTTCCTTTGGGCTCTGACCAAACACACTGGCCAGTAGGAGTGGGGCGGACAGACACGCGCGCACGCCCCACCGCCTGAAAACAGTCACGCACCCCCTAGCCCCCACATCAGCCTCGGACAGTGCTGCACTAAACACCAGGACCTGGCCAAGGAAGACTCAGACATCCAGTGCCGGCCAGTAGCGTGGCAACACTAGCGCATCTGACGCAGAAGGGCTTCCAGCACCTGAAGTCTGGGTGCCAGGAGTCCAAACCTCTGTGTGAGAGCGGACCCCAAAGGAAATTAAATGCGATCAGAGGACGCTTTCCTCTAGCTCTTCAGAAAAGTCAAGCGACCACACTGGCAGCCTTCCCAAAGAAGGGCTGCTGGAGCCCATTCTTCTGGGATCTTAGAGAAAATGCACGGCTATCCCAAGCCCCTTCCCTAAGGAAAATGCCCAACTCTGCCTGTAGTCCAGGTTCCTCTCTCTATTGCTGGGAGAGCGCACACGAAGAGGCCGAAATCATACCTAGGGAAATCGAGACTAGTACTTGAACCCCCCAAAACGTACCCACTTGCTTCTTTCTCCACGCCTGAGCTGGTGGCTTCCAGAGCTGCGGGCTGTCGTGGCTGCCAGGAACCAGACAGTTCACGGATGCCTGCCCTGCCCTCGTCTGCATGAGGGATTCGGAGAGTTCCTGCCTCCCTCTGGGTCGCCTGTTGGGGGATTCCAACCCCAGCGCATTCGAACCCTCGCCTTCCTTTTCCCCCTCAGCTCTGTGCGAATCGAAGCGCGCTTTCCTTCCTGGCCCCAAATGGAACTTGGTCCCCAGCTCCGCGGCTGCCCACTTACCAGCCGCAGCCAGTCTCCTTCGAGTCCCTCTAGGGGGTCGCCCGAACCCGGAGAGCCCATGCCCGCCGCGCGCCGTCACGGCCTGGGCAGCCCCGCTCCGCTGCGCTCCCAGATCTCGGGCTCACTAGCTCCCACTGACTTTGCACAGCAGCTCCTCCGTTTCGCCCGGGCACCAGGGATGGCGAGGAGCCAAGCTGCAGCCTGAGCTGAGAACACCCGGCCCCTTCCTCGGCATCTTCTTTGCCTGCTGTGTTCTCCCCTCGCGCCCGGCGACTCCGCGCCTCACAGGTCCCGCCGCAGCGACCACCCGGACTCACCGCCGGCGCCGCGCCGCCGCCGGATCTGCGTGCCCCGAGGCGGAACCAGGATGCCCTCCCTCGCGGGGCCGCCTCCTGTGCCCGCAGCCCCAGCCCGGCTCCCGCCAGCCCCTCCGCCGCCCGCGGTGCCTGGGCGGTGGGACTTACCTCCCGGACAAGGTGACCCGATTAGTGCGCCCAGGCGGCCTCCCGCACGTCTCTGGAGCTGGCAAGCGTGAGGGGCGCGGGGCGGGGCGGCGTCCGCCTTTGCTCCTCAGCTTCTAGGCTCTCTCCTTATCTGCCCTCCCCTTATCTCCGATTCCTTCCGCGCCGCTCCTCTCCGCGCTGTTCTCCCCGCCCTGCGCTCGCCGCCCGCGCCACCGGCTGCCCCGTGCGTACTGGACCGCGGGACTAGGGACGACGGCGGCAGCCCAGGAGGCCGGGAGCTCCCGGCCCTCCGGCCCCCAGGAAACGAAGGGGTGAGGGGAGACTCCCGCGGCGCGCGCCTGGCCCGCGGGTTGGGCAAGGGTAGCCCCAGAGCACGCCGCTCGACTTGCGGAGCCTGGCGACACGTGTGCAGGAGACAGCCGCCACGGGCTCCAGGGGAGGATGGCAGGGAAGAAGTGGAGGAGGAGGAGGAAGCAGAGGGGGCTGCGGGGGGAGGAAGAGGGGGAGGAGGAGGAGGAGGACTGCCTTGCAAGAACGTGGCCTCCAACTTTGCCCCAGGCAGACCTGGCCTCCGCGGCTGATCCCGTCTGGCAAGTGACCCGCCCTAGTGTCTGGGAACCTGAGGGCCACAGAGGCTGAGCGCTGAGGGAGGAGGGCAGCCACTTGGAACTCAGATGACAGGGATTTGACGCCTGGCTCCACCAAGGGAAAAGATGGCTCCCCTTGGTCCTGAAGGCCTCTCCGAGCTCTGATTCGGTTTTGAGGTTGATAAGGACTTGATAGGTCTGGCATCTGCTCAAGTCCTAACCAGCCAACAATCCAGGGGAAACCAGGCTCAGGGCCCAGATTCCAAGACCCCCAC
>NW_017732288.1:591304-603874 GCF_001890085.2 Hipposideros armiger | reverse complement strand
CCTGGTTGTTGCTTGGAATGTTATCATAACTATTATGCTATGATGTAGCATTGAAATAAGAAAGTAAATGAGGGACTCTCATGTATTGGGTAATAGGACACAATAGAAATTGCCAAATCTCTGGGTTATTGGGTACCTTCTCAACAATGCTTCTCTCCTAGAATAGATTACAGAACTTTCAGAGATAAGAGAGTTTGGTGGGGCCAATTCATGTGTTGTGAAGAACTGTCACTCAAGCACCCATTCAACTGTCAGGCCTCTGGACTACTTTCAGGAGAAGCTGTTATATGCTCAGAGAGGTGACTTGATGAGAGGAAACACAGATTTGAGTATTTCCAATAGATATTTCTTAATATGTCTGAACTTAAAGGCTTTAGACTATGGGCAAAGATTACAGAATGCCCATGTGGTGCTATGTGTAGTGTCTAGGGGTCAATAGTGCTCATTTAGAAATCATCATTAGATCAAATATGTAAAATGCTTGGCCTTAGACATTGATTGTAATACTAAAGATGAAGAATGGTATACCCAATTTTAAAGCAATGCAATTAATCCAGTTTTTCCTTTTCTTCCTTGCCCAACATGTGTTATTAAATTGTTTGGCTTTAATTGGTGACACTCAGGAATTGAAAAGCTGCAATATTTTATTAAAGTAGGAACTTGTTTAGGACAGAAAGATGACCATTCAGATGTTCAGTGTAGACATGATAGGTGAGAATCTAAGAAAAACATGAATTACTATCAGAAATATTGAAAACCTAGAAAAATTTCTGAGGCAATGTTGAAGTGAGAGTTTAGAACAGGAAAAATGATGCAATAGAATGTCAGAACATTCGAGTTGGAGGAGTCCTCCTCAGTCACCTAGTACTACCCTCTGATTCTACAGGTTCCAAATAGAGGAAATAGTTCCAAAGGGGCTGAGTGGAGGGCAGTCAGCTCAGATCTGGGTTACTGATTTCCAAATCAGCAGCCTTGCCTCTGCATCTATTACATCACTTTGAAAAGAATCAAGGAAGAGAGAAAGTTAATATATTTTAGGCAACCTCTGTAGTGCCAGTATATCAATTATCTGCTGCATAACAAACTACCCCAAATCCCAGCGGCTTAAAATGACATTTATTTTCTTACAATTCTGAGAGTTGGCAATACAGGCCGAACCTGCCTGCTGGAATAGACTTCTTCTGCTTCACGTGGTGTTTGTTGCCTGGGCTCTCTCAGGCATCTGTGGTCAGGTGCCAGTCAAAAGCTTTACTCATATGCCTGGGGGTTGGTGAGCTGCAGACAGGGGGTAATGGGCCAACTGTGCCATAAACCTCTCTTTCTTCAGTATGCTGTCCCAGGATTTTTCCCAAACTGGAGGCTGCAGGTTGTCCAACAGCAGCAGCAGGCCTCAGCACATACTGGTTTTCAAGCTGATATCACATTAGCTAATGTCTCATTGACCAAAGCAGGTCACGTGGCACAGCCCAAATTCAGGAGATGGGAAAATAGCCTCCACCTTTTAATGGATGTAGCCATAAAGTCACATTGAAGACTGGATGTGATGAGGTTTGGGAAGAATTTGGGGTGATTTTTACAACCAATTGCACCTGAGAATAAGGTTCTTTATACACATAACCTCGTTGAATGTTGATCTGAGTTGTGGGGTCGGTAGGAGTGATCCCAAGAGACGAAGAAGCTGAGTGTTAGGTCTGAGTAGTTTGCCTATCATCACATTGCTAGTGAGTGAAGGAGTGGGGATCAAATCCAGTCTGTCTTCAACTTTGCCAGTCGCAACATTATCAGAGGGTATCTGTCGGGAGTCTGCTCAGTGCTTACCATCAGGTGAGGACCTTAGACCTAGGAGCCAGGCAGACCTCGAAGTGAGCATCTACTTCCATCACTTTCTGTCCTCACTTTGAGAGCCTGGGTTTCCTCATATCTAAAATGAGCATAATTAGAATATCTGTGGCCTGGCATTGAATGAGGCAAGAATGTGTTCAGCCCACTCAGCATGTTTTCCTAAGCAGAGACGGATGGTTATTGTCCTTAAAGACAGTTGGCAAGACTGTCAGGGCTTGCTGAGTACTCTTCCCAAGGAAGTTGAGGGGAATGGCAAATTCTAGATTCTCGGCACAAAATTGATGCTGGTGCTGGAACGCCTGCAGAATGCTATGTAAGAGGGGTGATTGATGTTATCTCTTTCATCCAAGTGCCTCTTGTTTCAAGGGACAGAGACTGAATGTGGCTGACACTGCTGTGTCCTCTCAGATCCCCCTAGATCCCTTTAGTCGATTACATCTACCTGCCCCTTGGCTCTTGCAGACCATGCTGTTAATGACTCTCACCTGCACATTTCTTTAGTATCACTCTCATTCTGGAGGAGCCTTAATTTCTCTTTTAAGATAGTGAAAATGTAGACTGCCTGCTCCACTCAGCTCCAGGACTTTAAAAACCAGAGCCTAGAGAGACACCTGAGCACATCTACGACCATGGGACACTCCATGGTGTAGAGCAGGTGTCAGCAAACTGCAGCTCGGGAGCCACATGTGGCTCTTTGGGTACGTTCAGTCTTAAGAGTTTGCCGTCCCCTGGAAGAGCCAATCCTGTCCTGCACAACAAATTAAAAATTATTTGAGAGCCATAAATATATTTTTACAAATAAGGAAAATTTAAAGTAATATTATAAATGAAACTATGATAGTTTTATTTTCATTTTCAATTTTACTTCAGAGCCACATGTACGTACCCAAAGAGCCACATGTGGCTCGTGAGCCACAGTTTGCTGACCCCTGGCAGCTCTTCTGTCTCAAAAGTTTCCCAACCCCTGGTATAGTGGAAGGTCATCGTTTTTACCTAATTGGCATTCAACCACCTCCTCAACCTCTTGAAGTATCAGTTTCTCCATCTACAAAATGGGCCTGAAGGCATTTGCCATGGAGGGCTAGTCCAGGGCACCTATACAAGTGAACACACCAAAGAGGAGCTGTGGTTTCTGTGGGTATGGTCAGACATGCTGGTGAGGAGCACTTCAGAATTGTTTCTTCTTCCATCAGGACCCAACTGAAGCTGAACTAGCAGGTTTTGCTACCTATTCTCTTGGTGTCTGTGTGCCCATCCTCGGCTGACATAGTTTTTCTCAATGGAGCTAACAATTTCACACACATGAATTGGATAATCTCTGTCTGCCTCAGTAAAACACAGGTATAGCAATATCCAGAAAGCAGGTGTCTGGACCTTAGCTTCCTTTCCTGAAATCAGAGCCTGAGGGCGTGTTTGGGTAGTTTATTGGGGAAATAATCCCTGGGACAATGAAGGGCCACCAGGATTGTCAACAGGGAGGTAGAGGGAGGCAGTCCAAGAAGGAATCCCTGAAGTGGTCACCACTGTGAGCGACAACCAGTTCTTGATCCCCTGGAAGTGTCTGATGAATGAAGAGTGTTTCTTGGAATCACCCAGGTGAGAGATGAAGAGGAAGCACACGTGCAGAGCCTCTGTCCTCCCTGGGCCCAGGAGACATCAGCACCCCGTATTTCTGAGTGGTGCCTGAACGTGTGTCAAACAGGCTCCCCCTGGCACCAGAAAAGCATCTAAGTAGGATCTTGGGACATTTGGCTCTGCGATTTCCTGTGTGAAATTCCTGTATCACTCAAGTCTACATTTTACTTTAAGATGTTAGATATCAAATTACTCTTTCTTCAAATGTGATCCTCTCTTAAGACTGGGCCACAAGGCTGCTTGTTTTTGTGGATTACCTCAGATACACAAAAAGGTAGGTTTGGTTAAGCTTCCCAGTTGGGATAGATCTTGTGCCTTTCTCAGTGAGCGGCCTATACACACCATGCAGCCAAAGATCAGTCAGGAAAGAGAGATCAAGTTCAAGTGCTCTTGCTTTGCTCTATGCAAATATTGTGGATTATTTTCTGATGCTGTCCTGCTTGCCCCCACACTGCATCTACTCCCTCTCTTGACTTTGATCATTCATTTCTTCTTCTTAGACTGTCACTTGATCTAAACACAGGTTTGGTCTCACATTCTCTTGGACATTTCCAGCTATGTCAGGTAGCAACCCAGCCTGCACACCAGAGCCTCCAGCACCAGCTCCCTGTGTGACCAATGTGTATGCTTCTCCATATCCCAACCCTGCCTCACCCCTGTCCTGCCTCAGCAGATGGCTTCTACTTGACTTTTATCTTGTAACTAACTCCTGGGATTCAGTTAATGACTCATAACATATATCTATTATTATGACAGAGTGCAATATCAGACTAATCAGTATCTTTCAGAAAATGTATTTGCCAAAAATTAGAAAATAGAATTGTTTCCATAACTGTTGGAGAGAAAAAAAGTGAGAGAAAACTTAGCTTTACAAAACCTTGCTTTCAGGATGGACAGTGAGGTCAAAATTTTCATCACGTACTCAAAAACACTCAACTCAAAAAATGGGTTCAGATGTCTACTTTGATCCATGCCCTGAAGTGGACAGAGCAATGTGCCTTCTTCACTAAAATGCAAGAAGATCGTGTTCTCCTTGCTACTCTAATAAAATGAAAAACTAAGAGGTTGGGACAATTGAAAACATTGCTTGTTCAGAACTAAGCATTTAAATATGTCATTAATCATTAGCATGACCTCCAGCATTTTCCTAAAAGGCTTAAGAACTCAAGAAGGTATATATTTTTGCTGCATGTGCTTGTTTTTATGCCAAAAGCAAAGAGTTCTATTGCAAAATTAACCACTTCTGTAATTTTGCAGGATGTGGGACTGGCGGGGGGGGACTCACAAAGGTAAGCAATTTCATTTTTGTGATTCTCAGATTTTCACTCATATTTCATGAAGGGAATGTCTCTTAAGCAAAGGATGTTAAGGAGGTAAGTGCCAGAGCCAAGCCATGCGGCACTCTCCTGCACTCTAGCTTTGTTTGCTGGGCGATCATCATGTTTGTGAGCACGGCCCACAGAGAACCAGTGCTTGGCATTGCCCCAGCTGTCCTGGCAGCCTCTCCTTCCTGGGGTCCCTTAAACATGGTTTGATTGATATCAGGAAACCGTGGTGCCATGAGGGTCTCCTCACACAGCAAGCATTGAGCATGCCACACAGAAGCTGTCCAGTTTGGGGTGCAGGACAAATATGCCTTGGCTGGCATTACAAAGGGAAGAGTTTCCTCTGGTCCAAGGACTACCTGACAGTCCAGAACGTACGGAAGGGGTTTCACAGCTGTGGTATAGCTTGTCAAATACTTACATCTTACTCCCACAGTCATGGAAAAAAATAGCAAAATAAGATGATCTCACAAATAATGGAAAGTCGTGGTATCTGCAGTGGCAGACTACTTTGGAAGGCCAAGTGACTAGATGTGCCTTTCCTGGCCTGCACATTTGACACTGGTTCAGGAACCTTTGCTGGTGTCTACAACAAGGCAGGGATGAGCAGCAGTGCTGGGGTCCATGATGGGCAAGACAGATGTGGCCCTGCCTATTTGGACAGGGAAACAGCCAGTGGCTCTCCAGATCCACAATTCCTCTGACTAGGGAATGCAGGGGTCCCAGTAAAGCAGAGCAACCAGATGTGTAGTCCATGGAAGCTGGGAGTCATCAGGACAGCTGAGCCCCAAGAGCTACAGGAGTTACAGGCCTGTGTGTGGGTACTTGGGCAGATGGGGCTGGGGTGGTGGTTCTCCTGGGGGCCAAGTGACTCTTATAGGTTTTTAGATCAGAAGAAGCATTGAGCACCAGCATGTAAGTCCTGTGAGGACAGGAGATCAGGCTGGGGAGGTAGGCAGTTGCCTGATCACTAAAGGCCTCAGACCAGTTGTTTAGGAGGTTGGGCCTCATCCTTGGGCCACAAGCAACATTGGACTAGAAGAATATATATATATATATATATATATATATATATATATATATATATATATATATATATATATATATATATATGTAAGCTAAGCCAAGAATAAATCTTCCATAGACAGCAAAGAAAGATGATCGGCTTTGGAGTTTCTTCAGAAAAGCTTGAATTCATCATGTTAGTAGCCACACTGATTTTCTCATACATTTGCAATGTGTTTCTCTTACAAAAATATCTGCAGGCTAGTGCCATGACTCCCTTGTTCAAGACAACACCTGGAATTCACATTTTTCTTGGCCAAGCATGCTTTTCCACCTTCCCCCTTGTTTGCTTCACCGCTGGCTGCATGGCCATCCCACCCATAGGCAGGCCTGTCTCCCACATTCCTGCTTCTGGAACACAAGATTGAGATCTTGTCCTTCTTTCAAGAAGGGACTTGCTCTGCTTATGTCTTTGTTGGCCGACCACTTCCTGCCTGGATCACTGCCCTTTATTCACCTTACTTATTACACTTAATGGACCAGGAGCTGTTTGCCAATCGACTGTACATGTGTGCCGGTAAGCATGCGCATGTGTGCCTGTGCACATAGAAAGGTGAGTGCCGAGGAGTGTCATTACCTGTGGTAGCCATCTCAAATAGTGTTCATGGTAAGAGCTAAAAAGCATCAGAGAGCTGAGTGTACACCATTTGAATACTGTGGAACATTCTTGCTGCAAACAAAATTGTTCCCTAGAATTTATATATATTATATGGATTTTGGCCTTCTTAAACAAATATATTTGATAATTAAAATTTGGGATTACCTTTAATATAAACTGGGTATATTTTTTCAAAGTTTTTCTTGTTGTGGGCTTTTAGCAGTAGCAGCTGGGTCTCCCACTAACCAGGTACCAAACTGTTTATGGATAGAGACATTGTTCTGAGACAGCAGTGGGGACAGCTAGAGTCTGAGGCCTGCTACTTCCCACCCACACACAGAATAGCCGCACTCACAAAAATGTATTTGGTCTTGTGAAGAAACTCTACTTAGGCACCAAAATAGTCAACAGGTAGAAAAATACATTTTATTGCTTCCCTAAAGACATGGTTTTCAACAGAAGCATGTCTTTTTCCTGCAAACTGTTCCCTAATGGTCAAGACAAAGGCAAATTCTGGAGAAGCAACCAGGATGTCATAGCTGCATGGCGAGTAGCACCTGTAAACATGCATCCCCTTGGCTGCCCCCTCCTTTGGTCCTGTTCTCTTAGGATAGTGTGTGGGCAGAGGGGACATGCAGGGCAGAGGCTACAGGTTGGTACCCATGACAGTCTCATGGCATAGAAACCACAGCATAATATGGGGTGGCCAGAGGCCAGGGTGGCATCATGGATAGAGAAAGCATCTGTGCCACTTCTCAGTGTGGCAGGCCTCCCTGCTTTTTCTAAAACTAGCAGTTATTTGTGCTTAGATGGTATGTTCTAACCTCTGTCTTCCTCTGAAGTCTTCTCTCTGATTATTTCTGCTTTGCTACCCTCTCACGCTAGTATTTCCAAATCACCTAACTTCAGTTCACTTCCCTTCTGAAGAGTTTAAGGGGAAGGTAAAAGGAAAACATCAGGATATGTCAAGTGACCTCAAATGTTCCAAGGTGACAAAATCGGCTGGACCTCCAAGCTGAATGAATAGGGAGTTTAAAGAAGCAATCAATGCTTTTTTTTTTTTTTGTCTGTGAAGAAAAGGATATTCATGTCTTTCCTTTATTCTAACCTATCACAGTCTTTAGACCCATGGGCTCTGACTGTCATATAAATAGCCTGCTAGCAAAAACCAAAATAGTAACACAAGAATTATCAAAGTTCTTCAAACACAAATGTCACAATAATTTCTATTGTGTTTGAAATGGCAGGCTCTGATGGAGATGCTTTGAGGGTTTTGCACTCCTACTTGCAGGGGGCAGGACAGACCTTTGAAGAGGGCAGGTGACCAGGAGCTGTGCCAGGCCAGTCTGCAGGCTCCTTTTTGCTGTGCTTGCTGCAGAGCATCCCGAGAGCATGTGCTGTTTAGTAGTGAGTGAGAGGCATGGGGGTGACTGTGCAATGTGGGGACATTTTTAAAGTCCATCACCTCCACTCATGGCGCCTCCCTGTCTGAGTAGTACTTAGCAGAGGCCCTTCCATATATGTTCTCTTCAGGCTGGCCATGGGGTGTGATGGACCCATTGTTCATGTTCACAAAAACAAACTTCTTTCTAAACCACACTTTGAAAACCAGTTTTTTGCCACTGATTCCATTTGGCTTGTTACTTTCCTAGCTGCTGATGTAGCTTAGTTATTTCCATTTCCTTCAGTCTTTGGACTTGACTTCAGACCTCATCTTCTCCCAACTGCAGTTCTGGTGCTGGACCTCGCTGGCTGTTGGTTTACTGTTCCTAGGGCAGTATCTGGGTATAAATCAGAGCACAGTGTCAAATTCTGTGTGCCAGAATCCAGTCCCATCTGATATTTTCATACCTCTTTTGTGTGCTCTTTTCTCACTCCTTTCAAAGAAAGATCCATTCCTTTTTACAAGAAGAAGTAAAGGAAGGAGGAAGGAGGAGGAGAAGAAGAGGAAGAAAAGGAAGAAGAAGTAAATATCAGAGCAGGGAGAGCAACAAAGAGCCTTGAAGGCTTGGTTCATGGAGTGGAAACTTAAGATTGTAAAGGAGGAAACATATAGCAAACCCTGCTTTTGTTCCAGACTGAGGAAGCAGCAACTTGGTCCATTTCTCAGTTTTTGTATCTGTAAAATGGAGATGTTAATTTTTAATTTTACCTCACACCCAAGGGCAACGGGAGGATGAATGAGCTGCATTTCCACACAGTACTGATATAATGAAAGGTGCTATATCAATAACTGGAAGAAATATAAATAGTCTGAACCAGATATTCAAGATGCTTTGGGTGTCCCTTGATGATACTTCGTTGACTCAAATAAATTCTGCTTGAGCAGATGAGTGTTTTAAATCCTTGTAAATAGCAGTGAACACCACACTTCTACCAGACATGGGCCTGTATGTCACCTTTAAAGAGCCATCCTAGTTGATATTTCATTATTTGTTCTTAGTTCTGAGTGTGTCTGTGCCCACAGCAGCCACATGAAGCAGGGACTGGTCCCTCCATACAAGGGAGGGAACTTAGGCTCCCAGAGGTCGAATGATATTCATAAATAACTCAGCTGGAAAGGGCCATAACTTGGAGCATCCTGACTCCAGGCCCATGCTTGGAAGTATTAAATGACTTCCACTCCCCTCACACAGGGCCTAAAGGAGGGTGGAAGATGTACTCATCCTGGGTTCGTCTCATTCTCACATTTATGTACTTCTGCCTCCAAACTCAAATCCTCAGAAATGCTCAGAAATATCTTTGTGTCATACTTCTATGTTCATGACAAGTCACTTTAGGAGGGACCTGAGTAACACCGTACAGCGAATCCCAGACATGTGAAGCACACTCCTGTCAGTGCCTTCTAAGGGCTGCCGTTCCTTATTTTCCCTTAGGTCTGACACCAGCCCTCTTCTTGTCCATTAGGTCATATATCCTAGCTCTATAGTCACTGAATCAGCCATCATTCTCTTTCCACTGATAAAAGTGAACTGGCATCTTAAGTTGACTAACCATAGAGCTGGGAGGGCTATGGGTGGAGCTGGGCCCCTTGTTAACTCTCTAGTCCTGACTTCCTGTTAAAACTTTGTGGTAACTTCCAGGGGAAGGAGAGAGAGAGAAACAGAGAGAGAGAGAGAGAGAAAGAGAGAGACAGAGACAGAGAGCTGAGTTCTGGCCAGAGGTGTGTGTTTTCACACTGCTGTGGTGGGTTTGATTCTTTTTCTTTTCCTGAATAAACCACCCTTTTGGTGGATTGTCTGGGGAGTTGTTTTGACCAGTTGACACCACTGAGTCTCTATTTACTTAAAAGTTACTGGATCACTATTTTATCTTCCCTTGAAGCTAAATTCTGTCAACCTTTCTTTCCAACTATATGTTCCAATCTCCTTGATCTATTTCACTGCATACATTTGGACAGCTCCCCAGGTCCCCACACTCCCTGATGAGGTTGTCAGGCTGTGCAATAATGGGGCGTGGCTCTGGCTCCATGTGGACCATCACACCAACAATGGGAGCCCTGCACCGTGGATCCTTGGTGAGTCACCCCAGCTCGCACTGATTCCTTTACCTGACCTGTGCCCTCACCCTACAGTTTCTGCATACTGTTCTCCTAACTCCAGCACTCATACTTTCTTCAGAGGACTTGCACTTACCTTTCAAGCTCAGAGAGCTAGGAGTGCCTATGGGCTTGTCCTTCCTGGTGTCCAGTAACCAGTGATGGAGGGACAGGTAGACATATGAAAGTCCAGCTCCCTTGCTTCCAGGCAGGGAAAACTCAGAGGCACTGCTTACCCTTCAGAGCCCTCTGTGGGGTCAGGCTGCAGCTCCCCGCTACAAAACTTCCCTGACATCCTGCCCCATGTGACTTCCTTTCCTTTCTACCCTCCTCTCTTGCTCCCTGACCACCTCCCCTGAGACTTCTTCCATAACCAGTCACTTGCCCATGGATACTCATCTTGGGGTCTGATTCTGGAACAACCTGCCTAAGACACTTGAGTTTCAAGATTTCCTCAAGGTCCCAAGGCTCTCTGGATAACTTTATCCATGTGACCTTGAGCACATTGTTCACCTGTGCCTAAGTTTGGATGTCTCACTCTAACTAGAGTTTCTGCCAGTTCTAACTTCATAGACTAAGATCCATAAAAGGAGGCTGTTTTTAAGAGGCATCCTAATGTCCTGTGTATGAGGTAGATCTCTGGGTCAAAAGACTGCTTTGCCACTTATTAACACTGTCTGTGCGTGTGTATGCAGATGTGTGTGCAAATGTGTCTGCCAGAGAGAGAGAGTGAATTTGACCCTAGGTGAGCTATTTAATATCTCTAGGCCTCAGGTCTAAACTGTAAATTGGGGGTGGGCAGTGATAGCATCATTTCTTCTTGTTGAGATGGTTCAGTGGCATCACCATGCAATATGCCTGGTCTGGAGCCTCCTGCTAACATTTAGTTGCATTAAACATTAGTCCTTTACACTTTTTCTCTTGAAGTCGCAGCCCTCAGGGCATTTGGGAATGTTTCTAGGAGAATTCTCTCCCTGATAGAGTATCTAAGAGGCTCTCTCCTGTTGCCTGGGACTGGGGACAGGTGGAGATATTCACACATCAAGAGGTTACTGTCCTTGACATTCTGCAAAGGGACACCATGAGCCAGGCGATGCATGGACCATTCCTGAGGCAAAGGAGGCAAACACCCCAACTCATGGGCTAAGGGGTGAGCACAAGCATCTGGCACCCTCCTTTGCAAAGAGTCAGGGATTCTTTGGGCTCTGAGGGGGATGAGAAGAAATTCATCTCCAAAGCCAATGGTAAAAACAAAAGTAAACTCTTTATTCTTCCCTTTGGATTGAATAACAAGAAGTACTTTATAATTAGAATATCTTGCCAAGTGGGGAGTGTCAGAAATTTATGGCACCAGTGCCTGCTCATTGGATGCCAACATATAAGATAAAAAGGACAAAACACTTAGGAAAATTAGAAGCCATTTAGAAAATATTGGGTTGTAGGAAAAGTCATGATGTATTTTTTCTATGTTTTTCCTTGCAAAAATGCATCATGAGTTTCCCGACAACCCAATAAATCTACAGGGAATCTGTTGAATTTCAATCAGCCAAAGACAACTGCTGTTTTTCTACTACATTTTCCTATCTCCTTTCTTTGCCTCCAGTCAGGCCATACTTCTGAAGGCATGGCTGAGTTTTTTTGTTTTTGTTTTTTGTTTGTTTGCTTGGTTTTATTGTTTGGCTATAAGGCGGTATATTTTGCAAGATTCAATAATCTAGTTTATTTTTCTTTTCTTTGTTTCCTTCTGCTCCTCTCTGATTCAATTGCTCTGTTTTCCGAAGGTTACATACATACCTTGTTAACCTGGATAATCGCCAGAAAATCAACTTAAAAGAAACTGTTTCATCCCTTAGACCTCTAGAGGCTGATAACGTGGCTGCAACTCCCTTGCAATGTTCCACCAGATGACGCATGAATCGCCCCTATGACCAGATCTGAGATAACATTATCTCTGAACAAACCATACAGTAGGATGCATTTTTCCAGATGTCAGCACCCAGGAATTGCCCGACTAACTTCCCCTTTCCTTTGTTCTGCCTTTTCTTACATGCCTATAAAATCTTCTGGCCGTTCTAGGAATGGGGAAGATGGCCTTTGAGACAGAGGTCCTCCATCTTCCTGGAATGCCAGCATTTTGAATAAACCTCCTTTTCTTTTCACTAACCCTTGTCTCTCAGACTTTGGCTTCCTCTTGGCAAGTAGCCGAACCTGGGTTTTTCAGTAACATGACTATTGATCAGGAGGAACTCCTGAGTAGTCATGAAACCTTGCTTAGAGAAGGTAGATTCTGAATCCACAGAAAACATCCTGTCCTCATATCAACAGGCAGGCAAGAGACTCATTTCACTCAAGCACTTAATGAGCACAAGATGTCTTCTTAGATCTACAGAGGACATAAAGATGATTGTAACATAGCCTTTCCCTGGCAAGGCCTTATAATCTAGGAGTGGGGAAGAGAAAAAACCAAGAACATCCAAAGCAAAGAGAGAAAGTGCAGTGAAGGAATTGCAAAGTGAGTGTACTGGTGGTCAAAAAAAGAGAAATTATGTCTGAAGCTAAGGGTTGGG
>NW_017732288.1:580998-588184 GCF_001890085.2 Hipposideros armiger | reverse complement strand
GAGAACATGCAAGTACAAAAAAGGGCCTGTGTGCAGACCTTAAATCAGACATGAGCTTAGATCATTGAAGAAGAGAAAGCAAGTCAATTTAGCTGGTCTGTATCAGGTCAGGAGGAAAGTGACCCAAGATGCAGCTCTAAGGTGAGCAGGCTGTCCCTAGTGGCACCTCATAGGCCATAGGAAGGGGGCTGCATGTTGCTCTAAGTCCAGTGGAGGCCTTGGCATAGGCATGGGGTCACAGAAGGCTCTCAACAGGGCAGTTTCCTGATCTGACTTCTCTAACAAGAACACATGGGCTGCTGCTCAAACAATGGATTGTAGGAAGCAGGAGAGGAAGCTGGTAAAACAGTCATGAAGCTATTATAAAGTCTGAGAGTAGATGATGACCAAGATGGGGCAGGGGAGGTGGTGGGAAGAACTGGACATGTCTGACTTTATATGGAGACAGAGGCAAGAAAACTTCTGATGGGTGAAAGGAGGGCATGAAGGAAAGAGATCAATCCGGAGTGATGCCTTTGTCTGATGCTGACCATCACCATGATTGTCAGTGCTGAGGAGGCACAGAAGGAAGTGTAAACACAAACCAAAGTTGAGTTCCAAGTGCCCGTTCCACATCCAGGTAGGATGTTAGGGAGGCAAATACACATAGGAAAATGTAGGCAGAGTTCAGAACCAGGGATTGGAATTTGGCATGTATGGTAGTTGCATAGGCATTTAGATGCATTGACAACTGGATTGCTTGATGACATCACCTTGACTAAGAATGACGATAGAGCACAGAAGAGGCCGTGGGAGCCAGTGCTAGAACATATGGACATGTCCCTGATGGACAGCAAAGGAGAGAGCCACAAAGGAGGTAGAAGGTAAGTGGCCATGACGGTGTGTACTGTCCTCACAAACAAGAGGACAGAGCATTTTCCCACACACAGGTAGTGTTAAATAGCCTAAGGCAGAAAAGATACTTCTGGATTAAGCAGAATGCGGCCAGTCCCCCTGTCTTGCCCAACTCCTCAGGACACCATTATACCTATGGTCACACTCCAGAGTGTGATGTTCATGATGCTCCCTGGATGTGTGAGGCTCAAAGTCCTCAGAGAGTGGGTTCAGGGCAGAAGTGGGGCCAGAGCACCAGTGAGGTGGGGTGAGCAGAAAACGGCTACTATCCAAAATGAGGACATCTCCTGAGTACAACAAGAGCCATGTCCTATATAATAAATTATCCTACCTAGATCTGCTTTTGGAAATTGGGTTATGTATTGGACTGTTTTCAAGATAAATCTAGAGTGAGATTGACAGAGGATCTGGAGCAGCAGACAAAACAGAGGTGGCAGAGAAGTAAGGAGTGAGCACATTAATGAGGGGAACAAAGAGGAGAGACAGTACCTAGGGTTAGGTACCAGGAGGGGTGTGTGTGAGTGGTTATGTATGTGTGTATGTGTGTGCGAGTGCATGTGAGTATGTATATGTGAGTGTGAGTATGCATGCATGTATGTATGAGTATATGTGTGTGCGTGTGTGTGTGTGTTGGTGGCAGTGGGTATTGGCCAAGGAAGGAGGTCTTTGGCCTCATACCACAGGCTCAGTGCTCAGAAGATAGAGGCCACTGAACTGTGTCCAGTCCTCCATTTTCACAAACAACTCGTGTGAGGCAAATTGATCATATTTAGACACAAACAAATTCTGGGCATGGGGAGACAGGAATATATTGCTGATTTTCTCCACAAACTTGCAGAATTCAAAATGTCCTTGAAAAGCCAGAAGTTGGCCCCAAATTGAGAAGAACAAATTTACCAAACAGGATAACCTTGGCTAACCCCATTTTGACAAGGACACTGATAAATTAGACTGTGCAACAGTGGGTAGTCACAAATGGGGAGGATTATAAATGCGCATTATTGGGAAAGAAAACATGACCTTGGGGGAGGGGGTTAGCCCAAAAGAAAAGATTACAAGGAGAGCAGGACAGATCAAATACAGTAAGAAAGTCAGAATGCTGTGAACAGGGCAAGTGAAAATACTCTTGCACTGGAGGCAGTAAAAGACTAAATTTCAAGTCCAGGCTGTGTAACCCTGGACAAGTCAATTAATCTCTGTGTGCCTCAATTTCCTCATCTGTAAAATGTGACTAATGATTTCCAACACCTAGGGGAGCAATTATAGGGGACAGTTGATGGGAAGGAGGATGCTTGGTGAAGGAGAGAAGGAAAACCAGTAAATGTCAGGCACCCTTGGCTCATGAAAGCAGAGATGGGGGTCTTCATTCTATGATAGCACAATAATGAACAAACAAAAGGGGGTGGACAGAGCCTGTTTCAAGTTTCTCCTTTGGCAGTTAAAGCTTCCTTGATGGCCTTCAGGCTGTCTGACTAGCCTATTTCATAATGTTGGTTGGAAGATCAACATTGTTGAGGAAAACCCAGTCTTCTGGCTCCTGGGCCATTTGACAAATACCCAAAAGTGGCCAGGTTGATAACAGCATTTCAATTTTTTGTTGGTAAAAGCTGACTCAGAGAACATGGCTTGGAGCTTAGGCCAAAACAGAGCTTCACAGATCTTCCTCACTGAAAAGAACTTCTCTGGTCAATCAGAGTGAACCAGCTGGAGCCCTGGTCCTCAGCTTGGTTTTATAAGTAATAACTAACACCCATCTGTTCTTCTGAAATGAAACTAAAAGATAATGAAACTGAAAGATAATATAATGAAACTAAAAGAAATAGGTCATATCAAATAATATCAAATTTCAAGTCAAATTAATGCCTTAATTATAATATGAAGGAGAGGTAAAAGATAGTAAGTTATGATGATCTCAAATATATTTCAATACATAGATTTTTGTTTGTGTTGTTTTTTTCTAATTAAAGTTTATTGGGGTGACAATTGTTAGCAAAGCTACATAGATTTCAGGTGTACAATTCTGTAATACATCATCTATATATCACATTGTGTGCTCACCATCCAGAGTCAATTCTCTTTGCATCAATACATAGATTTTAGGGTTCAAACACACAAGGTGCAGAAATGAAAGACCAGTGATGTGGTGGACACTAGAATGAAAACCAGTCATTGTGAAAAGTAATAAGATGCTAGGATTGTTTGTATTTTCTGGGAGAATAAAAGGCCCCACCTTTATTAAAGTTGGGAGGGGTACAGGCTGTCAGCATGGTGAAGTGAGGCAGTGTGCCCCCATGAATGTGCTGAGCCTGTGAGCAAGAGTAGTGAAAACAGGATTCCCCACTCCATGTGTAGTGTCGACATAATTTCCTATGATATGACCTGGCATAGGCAGGAGAGTGACATAGAGTCAAGAAAATGTATCTTTTGTCTTAGAACCCCACGTGTCCAGACGTTTATTCAGTCTCCACTAGTTAAAGAGACCTTGGATACCATATACTTTGATATGTGGCAGTAAAAATCATTTAGGTAAGTTTTCTGGCAGATCCCTGAGGAAACAACTGTAACCCCAGAGGAAAAGTACATTTAGTATGCTATCCTCACAACTGAGATTTTCACACTGGGGTTATGTGCACACCACACCACACACACACACACACACACACACACACACACACACACACACACTTTATGGCAATTATATGAAATGTTGTTTAAAACAACTTATTAATAAAATCAAGTGAGATCCCTGCATTTCATATGCCTCTGCCAACATGATAACACCTGCTTCTAAGGCTGCATGAAGGGTCTTCAGTCTGCTCCTTACACAGTGGTCACCAAGGCCCTATAGGTCCTAAGTGCATGTCTCGGCCTACAGGGCAGAACGAGGAGGGGCAAAGAGACAGTGGAGGACTGAGTTGTGTTCTTAACGATAAACATTTATTAACTCTGTTTCAAATATAAAAAGCAATGTGTATCTACTTAAATTTTCTCTAGAAATGTGGGAAACTATGAAAAAATAAAATTTACCCAAAATTCCAGTGACCACACAGAGCCACATTTAACACCTCTACGTTTGTTTTGTCTTTGTATTTTTTAAACNTCCAAAGCAAAGAGAGAAAGTGCAGTGAAGGAATTGCAAAGTGAGTGTACTGGTGGTCAAAAAAAGAGAAATTATGTCTGAAGCTAAGGGTTGGGAGCATGCACATCCCCCTACTCCATGGTGAGGGATAGCCTCTCACTCAGACAGTTGTTTGCCAAGGTAACTAAAAGGAGCCCCTGGGGTCATATTGTTTGTCTCTCCACAAGAACTTTTTAATTAAACATTTGGTCTAAAGTACTTTAAAACCATGCATACTTGTGGATATTGTGTTTAATTTTATTTTCATTTAGCTTTGTGATCATTTTAAATATTTTTATGATATAAACATTCTTCCCAGAAAGATCCTATTTTAATACATCATGAATATAAAAAGTAAGGATCTGAATCAAGATGATTTGATTTGGTGTCTAGACTCAGTGAGATGGCTAATTAGCTGTTGTTGCAGCTGGATTTAGAGAAAGCATTTACCACATTTTTCCCAATAAGCCTCTGAGCTATGACATCACATGCTGATCTTTCTGGATGGAGCGTAGGTGGCTGGTGATGTCCACATCCTCAGGCTTACCTCTTCTCATATTCTCCCTTGGCAAAGCACTAAACAAGTTACTATGTATTCCCCTAGCCCCACCAACTTCAATATGTTCAACAAAATCAATATATTTTTATGATTGTTTCTAATCAGATTCCTGATTTTAATTTCTAATTGGATGCAGCATCATTGTGTTGTGTTATTTAGAACAAATCATTTGATTCGCTAATACATTTATATTCTTAATATGTCTCACTCATTATGAAAATATTAGATTGATTCATTAAACTGTGCTTAATAAATTGAATTATATTACTATAATGCAGTAGCTAAATATTAAAATAAAAATTAGTAGTGAACTAAGATGCCAGAAAACTTTCAGTCTCTTGCTTCCCATGGTGACTGCAGAGGCCGCTGCATTTGCTTTCTCCAAATTCTTTCTTTCCTCGTGAACATATGGATTTTCATTTACCCTTTCCTGAATTGACTTCTTTTTGCATGTATTCAAACATGCTTTTAAGATTTTTTTTCTGGTTAATACTGAGAACTGAAACCAACATGATTTCCTGTGCCTGTGTTATATAGTATAGATATTATATTTCCAGTGCCCAGTGACCTGGGATGTATTAGGCAGCCAATAAATATTTATTAAATGAATGGTTAAATAATTGAGTGACAAATGTCAACCATCTGTGTTAGTGATTCTCAACCCAAGGCACAAAGAATCAAATGTCAACTTTAAAAAAATACGAACACCAGGACCTCATACCCCAAATTTTTTATTTAATTGTTCTGGAGAAGGGTCCAGGCATCAGTATTTGTTAAAACTATTCATGTGAATCAAACGTGCATCCAAGGTCAAATCAAATGTGCATCAGAGTCATCTTGAAAGCAGGTTTCAGTACTGAGTCTTCACAGTGTCAACTCCCAACTCCTCCAAAGGACTTTAGGAAAGGACCTACCACAGGAAGGAATACCTACCTGGACGATATGGCCAGTGCTCAGAAGGTCATTGAACTAAGTGATTGTTGGGAAGGTCTTGAAAAGTGAGGAAATGATTGGTACTGGGCAGAGGTTATGGCAAAATAGCCTTAGATTGGTGGGCACAGCAAAGTGAGGGTCTTAAAGTGAGTCCTGATGAATAAAATCTTTGCTGGGTCTTGCCTTCCAGGAGTAGGGGTTTCTTGGAGCATGTAGCCTACTTGTTGTTGTGTTGGCTTTTTTTGGCTTGTTTTCCCCTTGGTATTAGGTTGGTGCACAAGTAATTGCGGTTTTGGACCGTGAATTTTAAATCATTATAAGTAGGCTCAAACATAACTTTATTAATCCAAATAGGAACCATTACAATCAACATATTTTTGCCAATGAGAAATAAGTTTGTTTATTTCTGTAGCATAAAAATCCATGCTTCGGGATGCGACAAACTCTTAGAAAGCATTTTCTGCATCCTGTTGGTTATGGAAGCATTTTCCTGCAAAAGGTTGTCAAGGTGCTTGAAGAAATGGTAGCTGGTTGGCAGCAAGTCAACAGATGAGTTGGCAGATGAGGCAAAACTTCGTAGCCCAATTCGTTCAACTTTTGAAGTGTTGGTTGTGTGACATGCAGTGGAGCTTTGTAGTGGAGAAGAATTAGGCCCTTTCTGCTGACCAATTCTGACTGCAGGCACTGCAGTTTTTGGTGCATCTCATTGGTTTGCTGAGCGTACTTCTCAAATGTAATGGTTTTGCTGGGATTCAGAAAGCTGTAGTGGGTAAGACCAGCAGCAGACCACCAAACAGTGACCATGTCCATTTTTTGGTGCAAGTTCGGCTTTGGGAAGTGCTTTGGACCTTCTTCTCAGTACAACCACTGAGCTAATCATTGCCGGTTGTCATATACAATCCACTTTTTGTCACATGTCACAATCCAATCGAGAAATGGTTCATTGTTGTTGCATAGAATAAGAGAATACGATACTTCAAAATCACGATTTTTTTTTCAGTCAGCTCATGAGGCACCCACTTATCCAGCTTTTTCACCTTATTTGCTTCAAATGTCAAATGACGGTAGAATGGTTGACGTTGAGTTCTTCGGCAACTTCGGGTGTAGTTGTAAGGATCAGCTTCGATGATTGTTCTCAGTTGGTCGTTGTCAACTTCCGATGGGCAGCCACTATGCTCCTCATCTTCAAGGCTCTCGTCTCCTTTGCAAAACTCCTTGAACCACCACTGCACTGTACATTCGTTAGCAGTTCCTGGGCCAAATGTCTTGTTGATGTTGCGAGTTGTCTCCGCTGCTTTACGACCCATTTTGAACACGAATAAGAAAATCGTTCGAATTTGCTTTTTGTCTAACATCATTTCCATGGTCTAAAATACATATAAAATAAACAGCAAGTAGTAAGTCATTAGCAAAAAAACATAAAGTGAGAAAAGCTCATTAAAATTATGTATAACATAGCCACATTTATTTAAGACTGCATTCCAATATCAAAGGCAAATGTCAACAATGCAAAAACCAGAATTATGTTTGCACCAACCTAATAAAATATAAACAAAACTGTCTTGTTCATGTAACTAGGTACTTATATTCCAATGGAGAAAGAAGGAAATTAATCCCACAATTAAGGTAAGTGCTTATGAAGGCAATAAAGACAGGGCAGTGTGCAAGGGGGTGATGGAGAG
>NW_017732288.1:540827-575619 GCF_001890085.2 Hipposideros armiger | reverse complement strand
TGGTAAATAGTCAAAACTTAAACATAGGTAATCGCTTTGGCAGCACATATACTAAAAGTGGAAAGATACAGAGAAGAGTAGCATGGACCCTGCGCAAGGATGACATGCAAATTCGTGAAGCGTTCCATATTTTTTTGTTAATTGGGTTCTTTTGGGTGTTCTGGGGGTCTTTTCGTTGGTTGCTTGTGTTGGTTGTTTGTTTTTTTCTATTTCATTATCATTTTTAGTTTTTAATATAGGCATATATAAAGGTGCATATATGTGGCTATATATGTCCACATAAATGGGGGTGTAGACATATTTTTTCCTTTTTTCTCTTTCTTTCCTTCTTTCTTTTCTACCCTTTCTCTCTCCCTTCTTTTCTGGTTTCTTGTTACTGCTATTTAGCATTTCTCTAAACTGTCATAGGATGCACTTTCAATGACCTCACAGTATTAACAACCATGAACTCTATAAGGTGGGCAGAGGTGATTAGGCTAGTGGTTCTTCCTTCAGGTAAGGAGACCCACATGTTCCTGGTTAGGGATATTCTACCAGATTATCCTAGGGTGAGAACTGCAAAGAGCAGGTACACGCTCATGAGATGTGGGAGACACCATGGCGAGTTCAGTCAGTTCATCTCTGGGGACCCTGCACAGCGTGAGTGAAATCAAAGCAGCATTAAGTCCCTCCTCAGGGAAGTGTGGGGATAGAGAGATGTTTAAACAATTCTCAGTGGAGAACACCATGCTGTCCAGATGAACTTCTCAGGTTAGCAGCCTGGGAGACTTTCCTGCTAGGGGAACATGGTTTTTTCTTTCCTGTGTTGTTTATATGTTTTTCAGCCTGGCTCATGTGAAAGACCACAGTTTTCACACCAATAGCACCGAGGTAGAGTCCCGGGCTCTCAGCGTAATGAATTCACAGCCAGTCTTCCCTGTCTCAATTCCAACATGAGGAATATAACTACAGTACTTCAAGGCTATTATAAAAATAATCAGGGTGACTACTAAGCCAGCAACCATGATGCAAATACCCAGCACGTGGTTTATTGATTCTATATTATAGAAGATCAAATAACAGTATCTCTGTTTCTAGACTTTATGGCCACACTACACCCTCCCTCTTGGTTAGGTGAGTAGGGAAACAAAAATATCCACTAATATGTCGTAATTACAAATGGCACTGCATTCAAGGGTTGCATGGACAACAAGCTCAGCCTCTGTCTTCTGAGACTAAGGTCAGGGCTCCACACTTACTACAAGTGGCCAGGCTGCCCTCTGGAGGCTGGAATCCCAGTCTCCCACCTGCACTATGTAAATAACTAGGGAAAAAGGGGTGTGAACATTTCTGCCCCCAACAGCCAAACACACCCCAGCACATGGGATAGCTGTCCTTGCTGTTAAAGACAACACCAGTGTCCTTTGTCTCTGCAGAGAATTCCCTGCTTCATGTCATCCTCCCCTGGTTAAACCCCTACCCCCAACCCCACCTTATACTTCCACAGCACAACTGACAATCAGCCAAGACTCTGTGAAATGGGGCTGTGAGAAAACACTTTCTGAGCTGCAGAAGCACATTGTATTTCCAAAGACACTGCACCAGAATCTTGGAACACTCATTTACTGTGTGAAGCCCTCCCCTTGGGTCTGAGTGGGACTGTGACCATGGGCAAGAAGTGCTGCAGAACTTTTGAGACAAAAGCATCAGAGGTGACAGAGCCTCTTCCTGGACACAGGAATAGTTACTCTCAGAGCAGCCATCGTGCAGTGAGGATGCCAAGAAGCTCCACGTGCTCCAGCTACGACCTTGCTCTAACCACCAGATGGATAAGGGACAGGTTGGCAGATGGTTCCACCTCCTAGCCTTCAAGCTCTCCCAGCTGACTCAGTGTGAAAACAAGCTGACCCACTGTGCCCTGTGCAGATTTGCAAACAACATGAATGGTGTCATTTTGTTAAGCTGTTAAGTTTTGAGGAGGTATGCTCTAAAGCAACAGGTGACGGGGATGCCTGTCCTTGATGAGCTAGAGCAAAGTGTAAGCTGCAGAGGCATTGATCTTCTTAAATCTTCATAAGATGGTGCCAGGCATGGAGGAGATGCTCAGTTACTATTTGTTGAATGAATGAATGAAGCATTTATAACTGCTATCATAGTCACACTGAAACAGACTGTTGTTACACCCTGTCTCCCAACCTCCCCACTAAGTAGCAATCCCTATAGGACAGGTGGGGTGGAAGTAGAACCTATCCCAAGTAAGTTGGCATATACGGCAAAGAATCCTCACTGACTGCTACCAAACATATTGTTATTTAACAAAAAAATGTGGTGCTTTACAAGATGTTACTGCACTGCTTTTTAAAGACCCGTTTTGCAGGTTGGGGAGAGAATGTGGGATTTGGAAATAACTAGAGAAGGCATAAAATCTGAGCTTAATCAACCACAAACTGATGGTCAATTACTTCTCCTCCCCAGTCACCTCCTCCATAAAACACAGAGGAATGTGGATGAAGTGTTAAACACTGCCTTGACTTGAGGTAAGTTCTCAGCAAATTATAGACATTTTTTTTGAACTATAAGTGGTTGCAATAAAAACTTCCCATAGCGCAGACATCTTGATGGTGATATGGGCAGATTGTGTTTTTTCTCCAGAAGCTTTGTTATGATAGAATTGCCCAGTGAAAACCTGAGACTTTTTGCTCTCAGGCAGTGGTAACTTCCTTTGGGTCATGGGGTAAAGCAAGACTCTCTAGTTTTTAATCTTAATTTCATTCCAAATATGGCATGGCTCAGGATTTTTCACTCCACCAATTGGCTCTCAAACAGTGTTTTTATTCCTGTATATGGGTAATACTTGTTTCTAAGTTCTGTCTTATTTGCTTCCTGTACAACCTGGAGTTCCTAAAAAGCATCTTGTGTTACTATATTTTGCTGGCATCATTTTATCAACAAATCATTAAATATTGATTAGTCAAAATAAAGAATAGTTTTGAAGATAAAAAATAAACAGAAAATTATAGTTGACTTCCAAAATTATTCTACTTCATCTTCAGGAGTACAATGCAGTGGCCAGGCATTACACAATCTATGAAGTTATTACCCTGATAAGTCCATTATATATATACTCATGGGATGTAAAGTACAGCATTGGAAACATAGTCAATGGTATTGTAACAGCTATGTACAATGTCAGAGGGATGACTGGGGGGGTATCACTTTGTGAGGGGTGTAAATGTCTAATCATTACGTTGTTTTGTACACCTGAAACTTATATATATATATTCCTAAAAAAAAGTGTGGGAGTAACACTACCATTCATTCATGCTAAATAAATAAATAAATAAATAAATAAATAAATAAATAAATAAATGTAAAAGAAATAAACAAACAGGAAAATCAGTTAATTGAGTAATCTCAAATGGAGGTTTTCAATGTATGGTTTGTACAACCTATCTCAGAATATTGAAAGGCTCAACAGACAAAGTAGAGGAGCTGTGTGTTCATGTTGAAGAAATGACCCTCATTTAAGATTGTTCAAAACCAGTGGCCTCAACTCCAAACAGAGAAGAGATTTAGAAATTGGCACCTCACTGCAAAATCAAATGGCCTCTGTAGTAGTTTGAGCAGAACTCTTCTTATTCTGTATCATGGAAAACTACTTTGGTTCAAATGTTGAGTAAAAAAAGTAGGGGTACAAAATGCATATGCAAGATATGTGCATATAATCCCCTTAAAAATCAAATGGCCAGGAAGATAAGAAAAAGACTGGAAGTGGATTGACATTTAATAGCTGTTGTTTTGGAGACTCTGTTAACTCTATTTTAAAATTTATTTTCTAAATTTGGGTTGTTGTTTTCCTAACCTGGGCAGAAGTCAGATTTCTCTCACATTACATCAGGCTCCTCACTCTTTTAAACTTGTATTGGGCAACAGCTATACCCCACAATCACCCATATTGCTTTCATCTCATATCTGTGTCTGGATATGTCATAGGCCTTTCTGCATTGTCAGAAAGGAACTTCACTTCCAATCAAACAGTGGCTGCTTCAAACATCAGCATTCAAAGAGTGTGGAATGACTGCACTAGGCTGCCATAGTGAAGTGCTTGTCTTGTGTCCTCATGGTTTCTTTTTATGAAATGACTTTACCTCTGCTATGAGAACCACTTCCAGTGCCCAAAGGGACGGGGAAACATATGCTGTACCACAGTTATTAGGAAAAGTTTGATTAAAAAGAACATGTGAGAATTGGGAGAGGATGGAACAGAGTACTGTGACTTCCAGGCTGGGGAGCAGAAAGCAGGGTGCTCTTTGGCTTGGGACCCCATCATTTGGTGAGGAGTTCTGTCATTCCAGATGAATGGGCAGAGAAGAAAAGCACGGAGAGGAGGGGACACAAAGCAGAACAAAGAAGTTGCCTACGCTGGCTCCCAATCCATGAGGACTTTAGCCTGGGTGGGTAGAGGCCAGGCTCTCATATTTTGGTTGAGTCCTTTTGTTCCACTCAGATTCTGTGCTCCTTAGCAGAGAATCTCATGAGCAATGTCTCAATTACTAAACTTGAAGTGTTATTTTCTCCCACCCATAAAGTCCCTTCAAAGTTCCCTAGGGAAGGGAAAAGGGCAAAGCAAAGTGTTACCACCAGCAGCGGGGAGAATTCGTCAGCCCCAGGGTCAAGGGGAGGAAAGCCTTGCAAGAATTAAAAGCAGATGTCCCCTTTCAGATGTGTTCCTGCATCCCTCTGGGTGGGGCAGATTCACATGGCTTTACCGAAATGGCAGAATTAAGCAAATGACTTGACTTCCTGTCTCTGGGATTTAAGCTCAGCTTCAGCTAAACTGCTCTGACCCTTGTGTGGTGTGAACACATGTGTGTGCATGTGCACATGACCATGAGCTTGTGTGTGTGTGTGTGTGTGTATGTGTGTGCACATATGTTTATCTTGTATATTGAAAGGAAAAGAAAAACAAATAGGGTTGATTCAACTATGGCATAGCTAGATACATAAACATTCTACTTTATTTTTTTCACTTTCATACATTTCATACATTTACACACTATGGAAAGCAACTTTATGTAATGTTTAAAAAATGTAAAATCTTATGTAACTTTATGTGACTGCGAAAATATTTAAAAGTTTTGCTAATACGATGGGTGAAGTATCATTATTAGCTTCATTACCATTTCTCAGGTTCCATTTTTTCCCATATGGTTACTGTCCATTTGAATTGCTTACTCTGGGAAACCCCTGGTCTTATGCTGTATAATTTTTTTCTATCAAATTATTGTTATTTTCTTGAATGTTTTAATATTTGTTTTCAATAATAAAGATACTATCACTTTTTCAATTACATATGTTAGAAGTATTCTCCCCCAGGCTATTTTTGTTTTTTAATTTTGTTTTTTGTCCTTCAGAATGTTTTTATTTTTTTGAAGTCAAATTTATCCATTCTTTTGTTTTAGTCTTTATGACTTTTATATATTACTCAGAGGACTTTCCTCCACTTCAAATGTATATATACATTCTACTAAAGCTTCTTTTATTCACCACCTTCCCCCACCCATCTCACAAATGCATGTGTATGTGTGCTTGCACATGTGGTTTTGTTTGTAACTATCTACCAAAATGCTTTGTTGTATTTGGCTCATTAATTAATCCAGAATTTAGTTTCACATGTAAAATAAAGTAGGAAATCTTACTTTTTCAAAGTTTTCTATTGCTACTGTAACAAATTACCAAAAATTTTGTAGTTTAAATCAGCACAGTTATTATATTACAATTTATTGCAGTGTATTAACCAATTACTATAATAGAATTATATTAATGTTATAGTATATATAACATATAATTAAAGTTATCATATTATAATTCTGTAGACCAGAAGTCCAGCATGGTCTCACAGGACCAAAATCAAGATATTGGCAGGGCAACTTTCTTTTCTGAAGGCTCTAGGGGAGCATGTTTTCTTACCTTTATCAGCATCTAGAGGCACCCGCATTCTTTGCCTCATGGTCCCTTTCCTTTAAAAACCAGCAACATCTCATCTCCCTGACCCTTCTTCAGTCTCTCTATCACTGTCTATAGCCTGGAAAGCTCAGTTTTTAAAGGCTCATGTGACTAGCTTGGGCCCACCCACCAGGATAAGTCCTGATAATATCTCTGTTTCAAGATTCATAACCTTAATTTTGTCTGTGAAGTTCCTTCTGCATGTAAGGTAATAGAGTCTAAGGAGTAGGGTGTGGGCATCTTTGGCGGCTATTATTCTGTTTACCACAAAATGAAGTGAAATTTCCAAAATAGAATATATCGAATAATCTGTCTTTTCACCACTGTATCAAAATATTATGTGTATATCACATATGGATCTGTTCCTGAATTATTTGTTCTAATTCTGTTTAAACTGTGTCAATACCACACAGATTTACTTGCTATAACTTTATAATCAGCTTTCATGTGTGATAGGGCGAGTGCCTCATTAGTATTAATATTTAAAAATGTTTACTATTATTTTATATTTTCTATTCCATATTAACTTTATAGGCATTTTGTCAAGGTTCATTAAAATTATCACAGAATTATGATAGGAATTGTTTAAATTTACAGATTAGTTTAAGAGTATTTACATTTGTGTAATACTGTTCCTTATAGGACTAGTGCACATCCTGCATCTATTCCTCTTTTTTATGTCATTCTGTAAAAGCATACGTAGATATGTATGGGCATGGATTTTTTTAACCTGTATCTATGGATTTCTTAATTTGTTTACTCTTACGCATTTAATCACATTTTTACTCTTTCGAATGCAATCTCTTCTCCTTTTTTTTGATCATTGCCAGTGAACAGAATAGCTAGTTCCCTTACTAGTTCTAGCACTTAGTCAGTTGATTCTATCAGAGTTTTTAAGTAGACAAATATGTGCAGGTAGAATTTCAGAAACACAAATTAAGGTTGTTAATCATTTCCTTTCCATTAAACAGTTTTGCCTTAAGGCCTTTTCACAGTCAGGAAAAAAGCCACAGTTAAATAATTTCTTTAAAAGAATGTGCATTCACCCCACTCCTAATTTATTCAGGGAAAAAGAATGAAAAAAGATAAAATTAAGGAAGGAGTGGGAATGTTTGGCTTATCCCCACGATAAGACTACTCAGAGACTTCCCAGGGGACGTTTCAAGGGAGGTTTTCTCCTGTTGTTACCCCTCGGGTTTCCTAGTGTCTTGTTAGAAGCCTAGAATATCCATCCTAGGATAGGACTCTGCTCTGGAGAAAAGGACCTGAACTGCTCATGGGTCTGAGCTCTCCTCTTTCATGTTCTCTGTACATCTTTGTACTCTCCTCCCATGTCCTGAATATAATTAGAAAACACATGAACATCATTACTTTGGTATACAATGTAAAAATATCGAGAATCTGTGTAGTTTGGGTTCTTTTGTATTATCACACCTCTTGGCTTTCCTGTGTCTCAGCACCGTGTGAATTACAATTCTATTTGGTGGCTTAGAAGCCAGTGGCCAAAATTGTTGCCTTTGCTTTCAGCCAATCTGCAAAGAGGAAAAGACAGCCAAATGGTCTTGAGAGGAAGGAGTAAGACAGTTTCTTAGGAGGTTGCTGGATGTAAGGGGAGAGGCTTGTGTCCTCAGTTAGACGAGCCCCTCTAATAACTGTGGAAAACATACAACTTTTTTTCCTTTATGCTCTTCTTTCTGGAAGGATGCTTACTGGTGGTGTTTGTGTGACTCTGTTTATTATTGTTCATTCTGCTATTTCATACATACATACACATGTATATGTATGTAAATTATTAACAATAATGTTTTAAATTTCCCTTCTCTTTCTTATCTCTGAATGTTCTTTTTTTCATATCAGCCTGTTCTTGTTTTATGGATGCAATTTTTGTCTTTATTGTTCTCACTACTGATCACTGGTGAGAAGTGTTTTTAGGTTGATTTGCTCCTACGTTTAACATAGTTTCATTTGATTAAGATTGATTCCTCTCTGACATTTCATAAATTATCTTATGTATAATATATACTATATTTATATATAAGTATATATGTATATATAACTGTATGACATATGCTATTATATTTATATAAATATCTATCATATATTTATATATCTCTATATAAGAGATATATAAATATGTATCTTATAAATATATAACATGTTTATAACTATTAATATATAAGTAGACTATGCTTATATATTATACTTATCTGTGATAACCAATTTTACTAATTGGTCATTTTACTATTGGTTCTGTAACCACACATGAACTTCATTTCCTTAGCAGGTATTTTGCTTTAATCCAAGCTAGCTTTGTTTAGGCTGATAGAACTATGACTCACTCGCATTCTTTCCCCAGATCATCCTACCTGTACCAATACTGTATGTCTGCTCCTTTTCATCATTAAGCCCTTAGAACATTAGGTTCTGATCAGTGTCAAATGCATTTAAGAATAAAGCTTCTTGTCTATCAACCATGACCAAGAAATAGTAAGTAAACCTCAAACTAGAATAAGGTTTTAATAAAACAAAGATAACACCTTGCCTCAGTTATGTTTCAGCTTTGGACTCATGAAAGCAGAACACATCCTCTGAAAACCAAACAGAAGGAACAACGCCATGATTGACACCAGGACCTGACACCATCATCAGCGGCTCCCTGCCTTAGCCTCAATCAATCAGTAGAGGCCCCAGCCGCAACTCCCATAGCAACCATGATTAATGATTTTTCCCTTATATAACCTAGCCACTAGAGGCCATGGGGATCAGTTTTTGAGAGTCATAACTCACCTCTGTCTCCATTTCTGGACTTGGCGCCAACTCCTTAAATAAATCTTTCCTCGCTGCAAACTCCTGCTCCTATCTTATTTGGCTTAAAATGCGCACAGGCAAGCAGACCCTTTGAGTCTATGGTAACAGTTCCTACATTTTTTATTTCTCTCTTCTTTCCTAGGCAGCTTCCTTTAGAAAGGTAATTCAATTATTAGCATTTTATTTTATTGATCTACTATAATTTAATTTTCAGCGGTTGTTCTGGGAATTTCATTATACATTTTATTTGCCACAGCCTACATATAATTAACATTGTATCACTTCATATAGAATATTTAAATATTGCAACAGGATAATTCCATTTACCCCAAATAATTCATACTTTTTATTATATTTTTCTTGTAAATATGTGTACCCCAGCATTATGTTATTATATTTTCTTTGAATATTCAAGTATCTTTTAAGAAGCTTATGTGGACAGAAAAAAGGGATTCTATGAAAAGTAACCTCACAGGATGATCTGATTATAAATTCCTAACTGGGCAGGTCACAGGTGGGTAGTGACACCCCAAGCATATAATTTTTTTGAGGTTTACCTTTGCCTTAAATAGCCTTGTTCCTTGTTTCTATGAATCTAGGTTAACACACCTTTAAAATAAGCCATAACCACCCTCAAGGGAGCACATAATCTTAACCACTCTGTAATCCAATCTGCACCTTGCTTTCTCCCACCTCCATGTTGCATAAAAGAAGCTGTAAAACTACTACTCTCTGGAGCATTTGAGACCTTGCTCCCTGACATGTTTCATCAGTTTGACTCAAATAAACTCTTATAAAAATTCTCTACAAGTTTGGATGTTTCTTATGTAGACAGTTATACAAAGAAAAAATATATAATATTTTAATTAATTAATTAAACATTTCCAATGCTTTCATTCATTCCTGTAGATTCATTTATCCATCCAGTATCACTTTCTTTCACCATGAAGAATTCCTTTGCAGCTTATTATTGTGATGGTCTGTTGGTACAACTTGTGTCAGATTGTATTTATTTGCATATGTTTTCATTTCACTCTCATATTTGGAAGGATATTTTTGCTGTATATAAAGTATGAATTGACTCTTCTTCAGCATCTTAAAGCTGTCACTCCACTATCTTTTGATCCATTGCTTAGGGGAAGAAGTCATCATTTGTGTCATTGCTCCCCCACAGATAGTTCTTTTTTCTCTGGGTACTTTAAAGAGGTACCTAGGTCTGATGGTTTTCATTGCATTTATTCTGATTTGGGTTTGCTGAGACTCCTTCATCTGTAGATTGATATTTTTTTCCATTTTTGATAAATTTTTGGTCATTATTTCTTCAAATGTTTTTATACCCCATTTTCATTATCCTCTCCTTCTGGAATGCCAATTGCCCAAATGATATTATGCCACAGGTCGTTTGTGCCCACCCTATTTATATATTTTTTTCAAAGTTTTTCTTTCCCTCTCTATTTTTAGATTGTATCATTTGTATTGATATTTGATTGAGGTCACTGACCCTTCTATAATCTGTAATCTGTTTATATAACCTAGATAAAGTTATAATATGTATATTATAATTATCATTTCTAGAATTTTACTATTTCTATTTCTGCTGAGTGAGACTTTCCATGTGTTCAATCATTATTATTCAACTTTTCTTTTAAATCTCTGAACACATTTATAAGTACTGCTTAAATACTTTTATTGCTAATTCTTTCATTTGGAGCAGCTTTGGGTGTGTTTTTATTGACTTTTATTTTTTCCAGATTCTAAATCATAATTTTTTGCTTTTTTTTCTTGCATTCTAGTAAATTTTAATTGTATGTTAGGTATTGTGAATTTTACATTATAGGGAGTCTGGAGAAAATACTTTTACTTTGAAATATATGAGGTTTTGTTATGACAAGCAGTTAAATTACTTATAGATCCTTTGGTCAAGCTTGATTTTATTTTTTTATACACCTGATCTGCTTTAGTATTTTCCTCAGTCTTAGAGTATGGACCTCCATCCAGGAATGGTCCTAGATTACATATGTCTTTCTAGGTTTACATCTGAATGCCTTTTCACCAAAGGCAAAAATTTGGACTGGCTTTAGGTGTCTCTGAGAGCCAATTACTTTTAACTTATTACTTTCTGTATATTTTAACCATATAAATATATACTTTTATAATTAGAAATACAGGTAAATTTCATAGTTAATCCTATCTAAAAACTGAGCTACTTAATGTGACATTTTCTTTTACTTAGCCTGCTACATGCATTGTGTGAATTCCTGAAGAAAATAGTTTTCTTTAAAATACCAAAAATATGTTTTTTTAGTTATTTAGCAAAATGCCAAGTAGCTAAGTGTCTGACAAACTATAACAAATTAATATTTTTAAATGAAAAGTCAATGTACTTGGCCTTAAAGTCTTCAAATGAAATGCCACAATTACTATATTTGTTGCCATCCTATTCATAAAAATGGTCAATCTGTTTTTGAAATCAGATTGACACATTGAAACCTACATTATTAACAACTATTTATTCTATAGATGATTGTTCTTGAAACAATCCCTCTGGGGGCCAGCCGAGTGGCTCAGTTGGTTAAGAGCACGTGCTCTGAGTAACAAGGTCACTGGTTCGATTCTCACATGGGCCAGTGAGCTGCGCCCGAGCCAAACTGCCTCTGAGTTGCCAGCAGGGGCAGGAGGGCTCAGCTAGTGAGAGCACGAGCTCCTAATAACAAAGTTGCTTGTTTGACTCCCACAAGGGTTGGTGAGTTATGCCTATCCACAACTAAAACTGAACATGGCACCTTGAGCTGAGCTGCCCTGAGCTGCGGCCGAGTGGCTAGATGGCTCAGTGGTTAGAGCCTGCACTCTTAGCAACATGGTTTCTGGTTTGACTCCCTCATGGGATGGTGGGCTTTGCCCACCTGCAACTAAAATTGAACACAGCACCTTGAGCTGAGTGGCCAAATGGTAACTGGACTTGGAGCTGAGCTAGCTGCGCCCTCCGCAACTAAGATTGAAGGACAACAACTTGACTGTTCTCTTTCCCCAATTTCCCAACACTGTTCCCCTTCTCCAATTCCCCAATAAAATCTTAAAAAAAAAATCCCTCTGATTTTTCTATGGCCTAGAAAGCCCTTTATCTAGAAGCTTCATGTGGTGGGATGGCACCAGAACTCAAGGGTAGAGACCTGCTTCCAGGCCTGGCTCCACCACAATAGACCAACAGCCTACCCTATGATTCAGCCTCCTGTGTGCATTTGTATGTGCACACACACATGTGTCTATGCATGTGTTTTGTGTTTGTTCATGTATGGATGAACACATGTGTGTGTATGGTCAAATATGAATGAGATCAAATATGATGACATATACAGGAAAGTGTTTCAAGTTTCAAAATTGATTAAATTTAATTTCTTAGTTTATGTCTTAAGATTATCCCTTCAACAAAAACACTTCAGATAAGGCAATATGGAGATTTAAGCAGCCAAATCCCCTTAGCTGACTTCCACAGGCTTTATATTCAGGGTGACTTATGTTCTGGTTTGCCAAGACAGTTCCAGTTTATATCTGCTATTGGCATAATTACTAAAAGCACTCCTTCACTTGCAGTGGTGTCCTGTTTGGGGCTATTATGTAATCTCCATACTTATTACAAAGTGTACACTGTGATATTATGATGTATTATATATACACTGAAGGTGCCAAAAAAATGACTTGTATTTATCTTTTGTTATTGGTATATATTGAATATTACAATTTTAATAGAGTTTTTTCCTGTCTTAAAATGTGTATACACTTTTTGGGCATATATATAGTCATTCAAATGACCAAAATATTTGGTCTTTATCCATAGTTCCTGGCTCACAGCTCCCAAACACCTTGGAATTTTCTAAGTAATAAGAACAACAGTGGGGTCTTCTGCTATGCTAATGAGGTTGCTTTTGTACCCTACTCAAGGATAGAGGTTGTTGATAGTAGGAGCCCACCAACAAGTGTTTAGAGAATTGGAACTTTCAGTCGAAACCCTTGATTTACAGGAAGGGGAGAGGGACTTGATGATGAATTAATCATCAATGGCCAAGGACTTAGCCAATCATGACTAGGTAATGAAGCCTCCATAAAAATCCAAAGAACAGTTCATTGGCCCTTTTTTCGAGAGGTTCCACATTGGGGAACCAGAAAGCTTTCACATGCCACCTTGCTGGGCCCCAAACTCAACGAGGATAGAAGCTCCTTCATTCAGGACCTCACCCTATGTATCTCTTTATCTGGCTGTTGATTTGTATCCTTTAATATCCTTCATAAGAAATGGGTTGTTATCTTGAGTTCTATGAGCCACTCTAGCAAATGAATTGAACCCAAGGAAGGAGTCATGAGAACTTCTGATTTGTAGCCAATTGTTTAAAAGCACAGGTTTGCAACTGGCCTCTAAAGTGGGGGGTGGTCTTGTGGGACTCAGTCCTTTCCCTGTGGAATATGGTTTTATTTTCAGGTAGATAGTGTCATAATTAAAAATTGTTTCTTGGTGTGGGGAAGTCTCCATGTGCTGGTTGAAACTGGGTTTGGAAACTCTTTTCACATCCCACAGTGCAGTGATACGTCCCAGTGCAAAGGACAAAAGTAGTTTTGGTTCAAGAATATAAAATATCTTGAATAATTTTCATGGATGAAAATTCATTTTTCACTCTTTTTTACACAAAATTTATATACAAGCTTAAAAGACCTGATTATTTTGCATGCTTATTAACTGAACTCTAGGGCGTAAAAGGGAACAACAGCTCAGAATATAGCATAAATATAATCATATTTGCCATACTAGGGAAAACATAAGACCTTAAAAATTAAAATTGCTTATTTTAATGATACTTTTATCTGTTCATTGAAGTGCAATTAAACTATTATACAATGTAGAGGAAGAAAACAAAATATCCCCCAAAGAAGGAATAATTTGAAGTTTTCTCTGTAAAACACAGGACAAAGAAGTCCTGCAAGTGAAAAGTGGTCCCAGGCAAATAGTGATACATAAGGCATATTTGTTTATTTTTTATTGTCATATCTCAGACAGCAAAAGATGAGGCAATACAAACAGCATAAAATTATACTTGCAAATGCCACCAATGTTCCAGACGGAGTAACTTTTCACATTCAAATAGAACCCTTTTTTTCATGTTAAAGGGGAATCTTGATGGCTAAAAAATATCATGGACTGAAAATAAATCACTCTTCAAGCAATAATCCCACAGAATATAGTTACTCAATGGCACAAATTTAATTCTATACATTACAGCCACATTATAAATAAAAAATATATAATAATACACTCTCCAACATCTGATTTCTAGAGAGGCTGTGAGGGTTCAGAACGAGTGACCCCAAGGTGTGCCTCTGTAATATATGGATTGTTTTAAACTAAAGGCAGCTTTAGCTTTAGGCTCATTGGAAATTTCTCCCCCTTTTTAACTACCTAGAAGAACTTGAATTAAGTGCTTTTTTTGCCTATAAGAGATTATCAGAGATAACCTCTTTTCACCTATCTATAGGGCAGGGCAAACTACTAATTCTAAACACAGAAGGTCCCTGCAATGACCTTCTGAAACCCCAAGGGTGCTCTTACTTCATCTCTACTCAGAATGTCATATATACGCATTTTTCCTTTCTGTTTTTGAACCTCTTCTTCATGTGGGGTCTCTGACTTTCTCATGTATGTGGGGTTCCCATACATATATATGTAATTAAATTTGATCATTTTTTCTTATTAATCTGCCTCATGTCTATTTGATTATTAGACCAACCTAAAGAATCTTGAGAGTAGAGGAAATTTTCTTCCTCCCCCACAAGGTCATACCACAGTTAGTAGTCCCTTTTCTGTCTTACATAGAGTAGCATATAGCAAGGACAACTATTCATCACAAATATTTTTTATCATAGAGTTAAAAATTATTATAATCAGAATAATTTTTTGAGACAATTTCTTTACCTGTGCCTGGATACCAAGTAAAATTAAAAGAGGATGGCTAACTGGAAAACACATAATTTTAATTTGAGATGCAAGTCAGTCTCCAAAGCATTCATAGTGAAGTTTTGAGGCAGTCAGGTAACAACTTCGAACCACATTTTTCTAAATGTTTAAAGGAAATAACACACTTAGGATGTAGCATATTGCCTGAAATATAATTGACACTGAATAAAATGCTGCTAACATAAACATAGATTGAGACATAGTCAATGTTGTGTAGTCTTGTTGATGTAAGAATGTCCAAACCTGTAGAAATTTTTATGAGTTCATTAGAACCAAACACAGGATATACCTGGAAATAATATCTCAACAGACTGAAAAATGTTTCTCAGTATGACAGTTTTCAGTTTCTCTTATGCTTTTGGAATTAAGAAGGGAACACAGGAAGATGACATGAAGGTAGGAAAAAGCAAGGGGAAGTTGGATTACAAGATAGTAAACCAGATAATGTGCTTTCTTGAGGGCGATTACTCTTCCCAGGGGTCTGAAAAAGAGGCGAATCAGGGTGTGTTAACCTAGGTGCACAAAAACAATGGACAAGGCTTGCTTAAGGCAATGATAACCTTTTACTAGGGAAGCTATAGGCCTGGGTGTGACTACTCACCATTACCTGCCCAGTTAGCAATTTATAATCAGATCACCCTGTGAGGTTATTTTTGGTTAGATTTATTAGAGCCCCTTTCTCATCCACAGCTTCATTTTCTATTTTTGGACACAGAGGAAGATGCTGCCTTCCTGCTTTCCTCAGTTGGATTGGGGTGATTTGACTGACTTCCGGATAATGGAGTGTGAGTAAAAGCAATGCGAGCCCTTCCAGAACTGGCCTGTAAATATATATATAATATATATATATAATATATATATAATATATATTATATATATATATATATATAATATATATATAGTCCTCCTGCCCCTTGCTTCTGCGGTGTCCTTGAAGGACACATTCTCCAGATGGAGTAGCTAAAAGATGGAAGTCAACTACTCAACCCGCATCAGACTATGACCTGACAAAGCCATTAAAATACTGGGGTTCATTTATTACTGCAATAAAGCCTAGCCTATCCTGCCTAATATAACTATTTTATAAGTTGTTCTGAGAATGAAAAGAGACAATGCATTTGGAAGCCATTTGGCATGAAAGTTGTTCAGCATTATTAAAAGATAAAGTGGTAAAATCAACACATTTATATTAATCTATAATCCCTTGGAAGGCATTCCCTCTGATTTGGAAAATCTAACCTACCACAATGTATAAGAGATGGATGTCTCATGGTAACTTTTCATTCAAATCATAACTAATCTAGAATATGGTTTACATTTCATGCAAGAGCTGTCCTGTGGGACACCTTGCAAATTCTAATCCCCTGTTAAGGCCAATCCTGACAAAGGAAAGCCATTCTTTGGTTTAAAGCTGAAGAGGCTCTGCTGAGATCTCTAGTGTAAATGTAGCCTGCACTTGGCATGGGTCTTGAAATCTGGAGAGCCTCAATAAAACATTAATTTCAATTATTTATGTTATTTCAAATTTTGCACCTAAAATGAATGATTTTATTAATATTTACCATATTATTCCAGGGGTGCATAATTAAAATTTGCATAAAATATAACCATTCAGTACTTAATGTCATAAAAATGCAGGAGTGGGAGAAGTCAATTCATGGTGAAGCAGAAGGAAAGTGTGGTATTACTACATTCACATTGTTAGGGTCTAAATAATGAACATTGTCTTTGCAGGGTCTATGTGAGACACTCAAGTGAGAAAGGTTCTGCCTTGGAAGGAGCATCAAAGGCCTCCAGCTAAGGATGCATTTCTTAGAGAGCAATTCACAGGTAATTACTCAGGAATAAACCCACCCACTAGGAGGCAGACATGAAAGTAGAGGTGTTTACACAGTGATTTTACCATTCTAATGTTGGAGAAAATACTAGTGTGATCAATTTGGCAGTCCTCATACCTGCAAGGAGCACTCTGTTCCTTCACTCACCTACCAGCTCAGGAATAACATTGCCGGGGGGTGGGGGGGGCTGGTTTTAAGATTCTGCAATTCTATATTGTAATTATTATGAAAAGGGGCTCATTTGATTGTATCAATTTCATTTAATTCTGACTTTTTGTCAGAAAATTCCACCTTTTCCAAATTCTGAAAATGCATTTAAGGCAATAGGTGCTAGGTTTATAAATATCCTCCTTCCTCTTTCTCTTTTTCCTGTAGTCCCTCCACCACCCCTTATTCACCATCCCATCCATGTAGGGGGGGAGTCTGTACATAGATGTGATGTTTACTAAAAATGACAACAAATACTGATTCTAATAAGAAATTGTCTACCAAAAGGGATCACCAGTGAGAATAAAATCTTGAGCCCAATTTCTAATGCTGATTCTTCCACTGCATCTGTGATCCCTTAAGCACTACAGAGCAGAGATTCTTGAATTTTGTTGCACTGATGTGTCTCCAGCACCTGAGAGTGAGAGTGTCTCCAGCAGTGAGAGCACATAACAGGTGCACTAGGATTGAAAGCATTTGCCTCTATCTATGGGTGATGGCTAAAATTCTTAATTTTTACTTTTCTTTTTGCAAGAATTAAAAAATGAGGAAGGCAATAAAGGAGGAAGGAAGGAAAGATGGAAGGAGAAAAGGAAACATCAATTTGAAGGAAAAAAATATATTTTCAATTTACATCATACCCTGTTTCACTTTTACTGATACTTAGATCTCCATCTACCTTAAAACTTCATGTCAGAGATAGAATTTTTATTAATTTAATTCACATTTTGAAGCAAAAAAAACAAGTCCAGAAGGACATGCAATGCCTCATAAAGTCTGCCATCAAAGACCAACCGAGTTCCTCCTGCACGCCCACTGGAGCTGGAGGAGGTCACCATCATTTGGTTACAGGCGGGAGATGCAGAAGACTCTGAGCAAGTCTCTTCAAGATTAAGACAAGGTCTCACTCAACTAACCTCACATAATTCATAACAATGACAGAATACTTTGACAGAGGCTAATCTGTGGGATTTCAGGCTTTGATTTTGGATGGAGATATGGGATGATTTGCCAACCAGGCTCCCTGTCTTGGTCAGGTTCTTGCAGGGACTGATGCAGAAGTGCTGGGCCCCATGCATTTCAGAGGTTACACTGGCCATCTTACCCACTAGTCCTCTGGAGACTGGAAAGTTGGGCACTGGCTTTCCCCTTGACATTAGTGATTTCAATCAATGCCCTCAGAGTCCCTGAGGGAGGCTTCTAATCAATAGGAAATGAGATTTCACCCTTGTTTGGAAAGCCAGTTGGCAACAAGGTCACTGGAGACCCAAGGGTGAGTCTTACTAACTTCTCTGCTTCCAGGCCCCAGGTCCTTCTTCTCTCTAAAGCTGACAACTGCCACCTCTCTCTGCTCAGTTCTGTCCTGACTAGGTTCTATGATTGGGCATCCAGCTGACATGCAGCTTTGAATTTGTGTTCTTTCCTGTCTTGGGTTTGTGTCTGTTCTACAATTGGTACCTGCCGTTTTGGCCCCATTGCATCGACTGGGGTCTAGGATGACAGTAGGAGCACCGCTGATGGGGGCATTTCCTTGGTTCTGTTTGTAAGTTGAGAATATGGCAGCCATTGTCTTTAGCTGTACTCAATGTGGCCAGCACTGGAGTGGACACCAGGTTTCTGTCAGAGGAGGTTGGCAGCCCTCTCATCCCTCCTGTGATGATCCCAGTGCTCCTGCTCAGGTATCATTTACTAGCTGCTGGGAGTCCTTCTGAAGAAGAAGGGCCAGAGTGTGAGACTCCAGAGGTCAGAAAGGCCATGAGGTCTGCCTGCAGGCTTGTTGCTTCTGCCAACACCCCCCCTCACCCATCACTGGGCATGAGGTGTGGGCAAGAGGAGCACTGTAACAGTGTGTTGCTCAGTGAAAGCCTCCTCTTCGCTGCCCTTGGAGAGTGCTCCTGCCTCTCCCTTGAGGTGCTGGGCTTTAATTCACCAACGATGAGCCAGCCTGACACAGGAGCCAGATGCTGCCTGCCATCGCCTGACCTAGAAGCCTAGGATTCTGAGGCTGGTGGTCCCGTTGCTGGTGGCATTATCCAGCTGCTGTTGAATAGAAACCAAGTGGAATCATGCCATTCCTGAGCTTGCCCTGGCCCTCCAGTGTCTGAATTAGCTGGCTAACCTTTTTTTTTCTTAGTTTCAGGTGTACAAAACAATGTAATAGTTAGACATTTCACCCCTCACAAAGTGATAACCCTCCTCCCCCGAGCTATTGCCCCTCTGATGTCGTATTATCTATTACAATTCCATTGGCTCAATTCCCTATACTATACTCCATATCCTGTGACTATACACACACACACACACACACACACACACACACACACACACACACACACACACATATATATACACATATATAGTGATAGTTGACATACAATATTATTCAGCTTCAGGTGTACAGTGCAGTGGTCAAGCATCTACACCATCCATGAAGTAGTCTCCCTAAGAAGACATATGTCCATCTGACACCCTACAAAATATTTACAACAGTATTGATTATATTCCCCAAATTGTCTCATATCTATTTGATGATATTGTAGTTAGCAATTTATGCTTTCCAATCCCTTCCTTTTTTCCCTCAACCCCAACCTCCTCCCATCTAGCAATCATCATTTTTTCCTCTATATCTCTGAGACTATTTCTGTTTACTTTGCTCTTTATTTATTTATTTATTTATTTTTTGAGAGTCCCTGAGCAGAGTTTTAATTCATGCGGGTCTTGGTTCATATCCGAGTCTTGCTATCTCCCCTTGTTTACAGTGGCTCACTGTGCCTGATCATTCCAGATAAGGCTCTGGGAAGGCTGGACCTGCTTCCTGTCAGTGTCCTGTCACCACAGGGTGACCAGGTCTTTGGCCCATTCCCATTTTCTGAGTAGTTTCACTTTCCTTTATGCCTCAGAGCCTTTGCACACATCATCTTCTGCCCTCCACCCTCATCCACCTCACTATGTGACCTTTTACTTGACTCCATGTCTAGGATCTAACTCTCTAAGATTTCTTTACTCCCACCCCCACCTTCCCTGACTCAGATGGGGGCTTTGTGTTCTATAATTGCACAATTTTTAGCAATTGTCATAGACTTTGTGTTGCTTGGCTTCCTAGTTAGTGTCCAGTTCTCCCACTGGATTATATATTCCTTAGGGGCAAGGTCAAATTTCCCTTCATCTTTTTACCCCAGCACCCAACAGAGTCATGTCCCATAGTTTGGTGTAATAAACCTACATTAAATTGAAAAAAAGAAGAAATGTACCTCTGTGATTCTGAGAGTTAACTATAAGGTGAGTGTTACATATCCAGCTTTCACTACTTTTTAGGGTGAAGTCCTTACCATGGGCAATGACTGTCACTTGTGGCAGCCTTCTTGTGGATTTGTCACCAGCATAGACCAACTTTCAGGCCAGATTTAGGCTTTGTGCCTGGAATACTGCCTTAAACTCTCAAAATAACCATTTAGATTAAGGCCTCACGATATCGATTCAAGGCTCCCTCAAGTGGGAGGGAGTAAAGGAGGATTCCTGAAGATACAGAGCATTGGCTTTGGGATCATCCAGACCCAGTTCCTGTTGCTGCATCCCTCCGACCAAATGCCAACACCACCCGGTGGCTGAAATTACTTTGGAGTATTGGGGGAAAATTGGTGATGAGTAAAGTTAGGAGAAGTGGGGGCAAAGCATGAAGACTTGACCTGAAAATTTATGAATAAAAGAAGAAACATTCTTCTGAATCCTAGAAGAGTGCCTAGTTTAGTAGCCCAAAGAAAAGCAAACAGTGGTTCCATTAAAATTTGCTCAAATGGAGACCTCAGAATTCAGTTTCCCTGGTAGATACAGATATATTTTTTCTCACTTGCAAAGCCTAAAGCACAGGGCTTCACAGACTTGAAAGCAGGTATTTTATCTGATTCCATTCCCTCATATGGGCCTTATGGTATTCATGTGATTAATGGCCAAATGAAGACTGAGAAGCTTCCAGATTTTTCTGCAGTAACCCAGTCAGAGGAGGAGCGAGTGGAAGCTGTGGCCATGCCTCTTGGCACAAGGTTTTAAAGTCTATTGGACAATTTTAAGCCAATGCCCCACACCACATGCTGGAGGGGTGGAGGCAGCATTTTTAAAAATTTTTCAATCTAAAATTCAAGATTCCTGTCTCTGTAACAGGAATCTTTTCAATGCTATTTTAAATATCAAAACTCTGCACTAACACAGTGATGTTTACATTTAGGCTGTATGAGTATCACCAAGACAACATGGCAGAAATGCATTTTCGTAGACCCTGTTCTGGGAAACTGGCTGTTGGAGGGTCCACACACAGACAAGATATTTATGAAAAATGGAAACTGCAAGAATACTTTTCCATTGTCATCTCCAGGCACACAACTCAGCACAGAGTGCTGCTCCAGAAACACTCAACAAAACCATTCCTGGGTCTGAAGATGAGCATGCTTGGGCTCCAATGCCCAAAACAAAAAATAAAAGTCTGAAGCCTTTAGAACTCTGGATTCTGATAATCCTCAGAGTATGCCTAAGACATCAACATTTCATGGGTGGGAAAGCCCCACAGCCGGCACACAGTCTTTCCAAGTCCACATTTGCAATCTTGTTTACTGAGTGATTACCTTTTTGGTAAATCTCATCTCCAGAAAGTGGTGAAAGGCCCAATTTTTCTCTCCGCACCCACCACAGTTTACTTGTTTTGGTGAGGACTCAACTGTTGTAATATTTAATATGCAGCAGTATCATTTTTCTATTTCTGTGACTATAATAAGGGGTTCTGAGTAATGGATATTTTAAAATATGGCCCATTTTTATGTCTAACCAGCTTCCTCCAAAAGACCTAATGCTGAAAACTGAGAGAAGATATGTCATGTGCTGAGCTAAATTCAAGTCCTACCTCTGAAACTTGCTAATTGTAGAAACTGGGAAAATTACTTCATCTGCAATAATAATGTGAAATATATATATATTCCAAAAAATTTATACAAGTGGACACTTTGGTCAATGTTGCTCAAACAATAGTTAGCTATAATCAAAAGTGTCTGAACGCTAATGGTAACCACTTTGAGCACCTCTTGTAATTGCAGAAGTCAAACATGTTGTATTCATCATTTGTTATCAGTATATATTGTGTATTACAATATCAGTATATATTGTGTAATACAGTTTTACTTTCTTAAAATGTGTATACATTTTTTGGTACCTTCTCTACATATGCAATAATAATGTGTTGTATAGTCACTTCAATGATGAAATGAGGTCTTATAGTAAAGTGTTTAAGAATCGTTTGAGGTCAATTCCCTAGAAGCAGAACCTGAGCAGACAATTTATTGAGGGGGAGCTCTCAGGAGAAACCTGTAAGGGAGTGGGGGAGGTAGTGAGGGGAGATGAGAAAACTTGGCAGAGAAATGTTTTAGGGGAAGTCCAATCTCAGTCTGGTCCCTCATGGCACTCTAGACTGTGAATTGTCCTGGGTGTCAGTTGTCCACCCAGAAGCAAGTGGATGAACTGCTAACCTCTGTGTCTCCAGTCAGGGGCTATGGGCCCCTCCTGGGTAGGTGCTGAGGCAAACGTTCAGCACCTCTAGGTAAAGGAGTTTATATTATCTAGAGGTAATCCCACAGAGGCGCTCACATTCCTAAACACAGTAAAAAGACACCAACAGCATCTGCTAACAGTCAGTGGGCACAAAGCAAGTGTTTAGTGGCTGTTAGCATTAGAACTAGAATAGCAACAAAAGAATTATTCACCCCAGGATTCTGAGATAACCTCAGGTTCTAAATTAACTATATTAGCAAGAACAAGTGCACGTTTTTCCCAATGTGTTTCAATCTCAGTTACCTGCTGATGAATAAAAATAGCTTGGGTTACATGTAGGTAGATAAAAGTAGCTCTACTTTCCATTTACACCGTGCTTTAAAGTTTAGGAAGCACTTTCATAGCTCATTTATACTGAGGAATGTGAGCCTGGGGTAGGCTGTGGGATAGAACTCAGAGGTGACAGATGAATGGGTTATAATGTCTTGTTCCCTCTTCCTGGTCTCTTGATCTGGCAGAATCCCCTCATCCTTCAAGACGTGACTCTCATTCCCTCACTTGTCAAGTTTTCCCCTGTCCTGCCTGGGTTTAGCCATCTTCTTTCCTGAACTTCTGTGAAGTTTCATGTACAGCTCTACTTGATCTCTGGCACTCTGCCTTGCCTGACTCGTTCGAGTAAGCTGTTGATGCATTTTCCAAGGAGAGAGGTCTTCCCCAGCCCTACTTCCCCAGCTAAGACAAACACAATCCAGAGACACAGTGGAAAATCCAGGGCTCTCTCTACTTGAAGCTTCCCTCCAGGCCTGAGTGGGATTATTGCTATGAGATTCCTAGTGCACAGACCTCAGAGCATCCCCCTGAAACTTACATCAGTGCTGGCAGTGGTCCGCAGTAAACCCTGAGGAGTCCAGGTCATTTCAAGGGCCAGATGCTGCTCAAATTGGTCTTTCTTTCAAATTAACCCCCAAATACAGCTCAGGTTTTAAAATACTCATCACTCCTCAAGTTTGTAGGGTCTCCCCAGGGTCTTTCTTCTAGAGAATTCTCAATTATGTCACCCATAAAATGATCTCACCAATGTTGGATTCTGGGGACCCTGGAACCTTACTATTTACAGTGTGGTTCCCGACCAACAGCTTGAGAAGCATTTGGGAGCGTGTCAGAAAAGCAAAATCTCAGCTCCACCCTGGGCCTGAATCTGAATGTACTTTTGAACCAGAATCTGCACTTTAAGAAGACCCCTTGGTGAGTCATGTGTACATCAAAATTTAGAAGCACTGTCCTGTGCCAGAGCTTTTCCATTTTACTTATTGATTAACATATGTGGGCACATAGCACTTTCTTTAAATGAAATCTACATGGAAGGAGAATGTATAGAACACTTGAAAACAGATGGGCTTCTCATCCCCTCTTGCTTCCCATGGAGTACCTGCAGAATCTTAGTAGGATTCTCTGGGTTCCAGGAGGACTTTGTTTTATTTCTCTGAAATTCCTGGAGTACCTGAAATCTGCCATCCAGTCCTCAATGACAATGGCATTGCCAGCAGGCTGGATACCTTGGTAGAAATGGTAGAAAACCTCTTCAGAATCAGTCATCAGTGAGGGACAATGTGGACTTGACTTCATTCTCCTGAATCATCCTTGACTCAGATGGAGCTAGATTTCAGCTAAATATATAACAAAGCATGCCTAGCCTCCCCCTTGACCTCTCTGTGTGCAGAATCCCAAAAGGGATTCTATGCTGTAGAGATGGTGAAAGCTGATCCTGAGCCTAGGGTGTGTTCTGTGACTAATATTATTATACTCCAGATGTGCTTGGTACTCTGCCACCAGTGTTACAAGTTGTCTTTCATTTACTCCTCACAACCATCCACTGAGGTAAATCCTATTGTCCTCTCCACTTACCAATGAGGACACTGTAGCTTGGAGAGGATGAGTCACCTTCCCTGGGGGTTGTACAGCTGGCATATACAAGGTCAACCTTTAAATTTCAGGCCAACTCCAGAGGCCAGGCTCTTAGCCATCTTCCACATGGGTTGTTTCAGGTCTAGATACAGCCAAAGACCCATATTTTCAAATGGGCATTTTAGGGGCTGGTAGATTGCCTCCATTCTTATGCTATGAATACAGAATAGGTTGGGAAAACTCCATCGACTTGCACTAGCTGAAAGCATACAGTGATAGAGTCTCAGAACTGAGTCCCTCTCATGATGCCTGGGAGCAAAACTAAGCAGTCAAAAGGGATGAGATGTTCTCTGATCTGGGATGTGGGTAGATCTTGACAAGCAGTGACCACAGGATTGGGCTTGGCATCCAGCCTCAGTTAGGCTATGCAGAACCCTTTCAACCTCCCAAGGAAATTGTGAATTAGAGGAAGAACCAGTCAATTTGAGAATTGCTCACTACAAGCAGCCACACTGGTGGAGACCTCAGCTTCGTGCTCAGGGGTCACTTAGAAACCCCCATTTCAGCCATAGATGAGTAAATACTCTCCCCATCCCCAGCATTTCATAGGTAGCTCATTTCTAAGTAGTGGCCAGTAGTAGAGGTAGAAGGGACTTTCATAAACTTGTCAAATCCTTGTATTTTAAAGACCAGTTGAAAGAGGGCACAGAGTTTAGGACATGCCTGAGACTCTATGCTGACCAGTGGCAGAGCTGAACTTGGACTCAGGTCTTTTGACTGCTAACCTCACATTCCTCCCAAGATACCAGATAGCCTCTCAAAGAAGGAGGTGAAAAAGATGACCCAGAGATCAGCCCTAGTTCTGTGGCTCTATTAGTAAGAAGTGTCCTGGAAAGTAACATGAGGTAACTTTCTAGAATTTGAGCATTGCCAAGTGGAAAATGAAGGCTATGAGGAAGAGGACCCCAAAATTTTGATCCTTATACTTGTCTTGGAAAGTGGTTCTCAACCTTGACACCACCACCCCCATAAAAATCACCTGCGGAGCTTTTAAAATCCCAAAGCCAGAGCATTCTCCAGACCCATGAAACTAGTATCTCTGGTGGTGAGACCCAGATGTCAGGAGTTTCCGAAGCTCTCCAGTTAATTCCCATGGACCTCCAGGGTTGAAATCACCAAGCCTCAGAGAATTTACCTTTTCATTACATCTCCATGCAGTGATGCTAATGTGGTTTTAGGTGGACATCACTTTGGTGCCCTTGCATGGCCTCATTATGTTGTTCTTGGCCAGGCAACATCAGGGCATGAGATTGTCATTCCAGCTAGACTGGCAGGTAGGGTTTGGGCAATAAGACCAGAAAGTGACATGATAACATTGTTGGCAAAAGTGAGACTAAAGGTCATTGTGTGAGAGGTGCATACACAGGATGAGGTAGACCCCGGTCAGCACATTCATGATAGAGCCCTGAGACTTTGCATACCAGTTCAGGGCAATAGCTTGGAGTCTGGATACACCAAGAATAATTTCCTGACAGGGGCAAAGAAGACTGAACTGCATTCAGTGTAGTTCAGGTCTGTCAGGCCTCCCTAGCTACCTTCTGTCTAGATAGAGACACTCACCTAGAGGCAGTTCTGGAGCTGAGCTCACACCCAGGCTTGCCATTGGTTCCTCCACAAGAATCCTGGTAGCTTAGATGCCACAAGTATCTTGGCATCTCCAGCTGCTATTTATTCTTCTATCTCTGAGTACAGTTTTGGTTTTGCCTATCACTTTTGACTTAAAGGTCACTTTTGGCCAATCACGTCTGAAGAAATAGATTTCAGCAGAAAGAGCTTCAGTTCCTCTTGCATACATTTATTCCCCAAAATAGATAGTTAACATTTCAAATTTAAAAATTAGAAAAACAACCAAGGAGAGCTGCCAAACATCATGAATAATCTAATTCTAAGACTAGTAGGAAAATCCCATACTGCACAGGAAAGGTACTCAAATTATTTTGACATTAAACATTATTTTTCAGCTCTGGAGAGTGTAGCCTAGGGCAGAATTATTACTGTCATTTGTCACATATAAATGTGGGAAGGTTCTTCTTTCCTGGCCCAGACTTGAAAGCTCACATTCTTCCTGTGTGTGATGTTTAATGTGTGTAACTGAAAGGAAGAGTTGACTTGGGTGCTGCCTGGGTGTCCAGATGCTTTCTGAACAAATATATACAAGAGTAAAGTCTTGGAAAAAGGTAAGCCAGCTTTCTTTATTTGCTCCTGAGTAATTTGGTGCATTCATTGGGACATGTGAGTGTAGACATATTTTCTTTATCACATGGCTTCAGCAGCTTCAATGGCATTTTCTAATCCATGCTGTGTATGTGAGTTGCATATGAACATGTGCATGGATGTTAGCATTGACAGTGCTCAGGCAAGAAGCTGTGGCAGACATGCTGATGCCCAAACTGTAACCCATTGGCTCATGTCTGAGTTCACCTGCAGCTGTGATGGTCAATTCTGTGTGTACTGTCTATGGCCATACCACCCTGAATGTGCCCGATCTCATCTATGTGTACTGACAGCAGATTTGTACTGCATGAGGCTTTCTATAGCATCATGACAGCTTGCCCAGGCACTTGCAGGGCAGCCCAGAAGTGCCAAGGACTTAATACCCCCAGTGAAAACCCGAAGCTAATCAAGGACAAGAGTCAATGGATAATGACCCCAGGTTGCCTATTCCCCAGAAAGAAAATTCTAGGGTTCCATAGAAGGTCCTAGCAAGATGGAGCCTATTTCTCTCACCATTACTCTTATTAACTCCCTTCGTTGGCTTTCTTACCTTCCTTCTCATTTGTTCTTCTCCCTAATCAGGCTTCTGGGGAACACCTGCCAAATAAATAACCTACACTTAAATCATTCCCCCAGGGTCTGCTTTTTGAGAGTAACCTAAACACAAATAAAGCTTCATCTGAAACTGAGAAGAATGGGACAACTGGTTAACCTCTTGTGTTAAGGCCAATTAGAAAGGTTAAGGCAAAAATCCAGAGCAGAATTTATAATCCAATTGATTGTTTTTTTATTAATACTTTCAGGTGTATAAAACAACATAGTGATTAGACATTTACAGACCTCACAAAGTGATAACACCAAGTCTACTACCCATCTGACACCATACATAGCTATTACAGTACCATTGACTATATTCCCTATGTATACATTTTATTTATAGTTGGCATGCAATATTATTTTATATTAGTTTCAGGTGTATAGCACAGTGGTTAGGCATTTATATAATTTAAGAAGTGATCCCCCGATAAGTCTAGTACCCATCTGACACCATACATCGTTTTTACATTATTGACTATATTCTTTATAATGTATTTCTCATCCTTGTGACTATTTTGTGATGACCAATCTGTACTTCCTAATCCCTTCACCTTTCTTACCCATCCCCCAACACCTCTCCTATCTAGCAACCATCGGTTTGTTCTCTGTATCTATGAGTTATTTCTGGTTTGTTTGTTCTTATAGACAACATATGCGAGAGTCTTGTTTTCGTATCCATTTAGCTATGCTATGTCTTTTGATTGGAACATTTAATCCATTTACATTTTAAGTGATTATTGATAGGTACATACTTATTGCCATTTTATTATTCATGTTTTTTAATCTTCTTTTATTTGTTTGTTTGTTTTACCCTTTATTCTTCTTAAGGAAGTGCTTGTAACATTTCTTGTAATGCTGGCTTGGTGGTAATAATCTTTTTTAGCTTTTTCTTGTCTGGAAAGCTGTTTATCTCTCCTTTAATTTTAAATGACAGCCTTGCTGTGTAGGATATCCTTGGTTGTAGTCTATTCTTTTTCATTACTTTGAATATTTCCTGCCAATTTCTTCTGGCCTGAAAATTTTCTGTTGAGAAATCAGCTGATAATCTTGTGGGCACTCCCTTGTGAGTAACTAGTTGTCTTTCTCTTGTTGCTTTTAGGATTCTCTTTTGTCTTTAACCTTTGCCATTTTAATTATGATGTGTCTTGGTGTGAACCTGTTTGGGTTCATCTTATTTGGGACTCTCTGTACTTTCTGGCCTTGTATATCTATTTCCTTCACCAGGTTAGGGAAGTTTCCAGTCATTATTTCTTCAAATAGGTCCTCCATCCCTTGCTCCCTCTCTTCTCCTTCTGGTTCTCCTATGGACACAAATGTTACATTTGATGTTGAACCACAGGACCCTTAAACTATCTTTTTAAACAATTCTTTTTGTTGTTCCAGTTGGGTGTTTTTTGCTACCTTGTCTTCTAAATCACTGTTTTGATCCTCTGCTTCATCTACTCTGCTGTTGATTCCTTCTAGTGTATTCTTTGTTTCAGTTATTGTATTGTATATTTCTGACTTGTTCTTTTTTATAGTTTCTCTGTCATTCTTTTTTCTTACTATCTTTTGGTTGACATTCTCACTAAAGTCCTTAAGCATTCTTATTCTCAGTGTTATAAACTCTGTGTCTGGTAGGTTGGTTCCCTCCATTTTGTTTCATTCTTTTTTGGAGGTTTCCCGTGTTCTTTATTTGGGACGTGTTTCTTCATTTTCTCATTCTGGTTGCCTCTCTGTGTTTGCTTCTATGTATTAGGTAGATTTCCTATGTCTCTCAGTTTTTGCTGGGTGACGTTATGTAGTATGTGTCCTGAGTGGCCCAATAGCACAATCTCAATGATCTCCTTTGTGTGTGTTACAGGAGTGTCCCTTGAGTGTTTTGTGTGTATTCTCCTGTTGTAGTTGAGTCTTGATTGCTTTCAGTGCATCAGTGGGTTGGATTGACTCCTAGGCAGACTGACTGTGAAGATTGGCTACATCCACAGTGTATCAGCTTCTGTGTAGGGGCTGACCCCCCAGGTAGGTATTTACCTCTGTGGGCTCTTTTGCCTGCTGAGACCACTTTTTGGGTGTGTCACTTGTGAGGCTAAGCAGGTTGTTTGCTGGTGTGGTCTGAAGCTTGTCTCTGAGTGTGCTATTTCTGGTGTCTCTTGGTAGAGGCTCATGTGCAGGATAGTTTTGGCCTTGTCTGTGACCTGCTACGGGTTACCTGGTAGGAGATAGAAAGCTATGTGTGTTTTGCTACACCTGTGGTGAACCTGGAAGAACGTGGGGGTCACCTCACTGTTAACCAAGGCAAGCTTCCACCAATATCAGGCTTGAGGCAGCTTAGCAAAAAGATCAGGGCACCCTAGGCCTGTTGTCACCTGCTGGCTGATGATAGGCTCAGCCATTGAAAGAGCTTCCTTAGGTACATCTGTCAGGCTGGTTAACCCATTGTTGAGAGTGTCTTCAGCAAAGCAGCACTAGCTGGGTGGGGCTGGGTCCAGGGAATCATGAGGCATGGCCAGTGGCTTTTATAAGGTTAATACAGATTCAGTTCTTGAGCCAGTACCTGAACTGTGACCACTTCATAAAATACCCTGAGAACACTGTAACCAGCCACAGCTTTTGAGGGGCATTTCCTGGTATGTGACCACATTGCAAAATGCCCTTAGAATACCACAGCCAGCCACAGCTTGCCTTGGGCTTAAAGATCACTGAGAGCTGCCCAAGAGAGCCTGTGGCATAAGTTGTGGCTCGCTGCCTACCACCAAAAGTTTTCTGGACATTCACAGGCTCTCTGTTTTTGTAAAAGTCTTCTGCAGCTTATGGAGCAGGACCACCCAATCAGTAGCCAAGATGCAGTACTAGCTGTGCAGGGTGGAAATCTAGTGTCACCAAGCTGGTACATATGCACAGATTTTACCAGACCAATGAGGTCTCAGATTTGGCCCTTTGGGGGAGGGTTCAATATTGAAAGATGGCACCCTCCTGTAGACTACACATGAGGCAGGCTCCACACTGGGGCAATGGCTGCTGTATTTCTAGCTCTTACCTCAGATCCACACAACTCAGTCTTTTCCCATATGTCTCTGGCACCTCTAGAGTTGCTGCCTCTTCACTGGAGACCAGGTGAGTGTTTGCAAGTGAGTGCATCCAGGTTAAAGAGGGCATCTGTGTTTCCAGCCACCTTCTGTTTTATTGGGACGGTCAGACAGACTCCTCACTGATTTTCACTGCCACATGTTGTGTGAACTCCTCTTCCCAGAACAGGACATCTGGGCTGGGGAGCCTGGTGTGGGGCTGGAACCCCTCTTTCTTCCAAGGAGACCTCTGTCACTGGGTGTCCCCCCTGGTGTTCAGCCACTATCTGTGGGTTTGGGGTTAGCCCATTTCGCATCTTTGTCCCTCCTACCAGTCTCAATGTGGCCTCTTCTTTATATCCTCAGTAATAGATATTATGTTCAAATAGACTACAGATGACTCTTGAGGTTGATTGTTCTATAATTTATGTATAATTTTGGTGTGATCCTGAGAGGCACTAGGCTTAGCATTTACTTAATCCACCATCTTGGGCTTGCCTCCCAACTGATTTATTGCTGAAGATGGAGAAAACAGGTTATATTCTACTTATCTCTGGCAAAGAGGTAAGAGGAAGTAAGTAAGAGCTATTCTCACCTTGGGGTTACAGAATAAACAGGGGAGTCTCAGTTTCCATAAAAGACTCAATCAAGCTGGGCTGTCCTGGCAAAAGGTGATAAATAAAGTAGTTAAGAAAAACCTAGTTTAACAATATCTTTTTTGTAATGCATTTATTCATTTCATGATATCTTCGAAAAAAGAGCTGGAAAATACCAATTTGTTGCTCAAAAGTAGAAGTCTGTAGGTTTAACATGATGATAGTTATTAGTGGTTTATTCCAAATCCTGCCAATGCGTGTTCTAGACTGTTGGCTTCAAGAGCTTGAATGTATTTAATGCCATTATTTCTCCAAGAATCTCCCACCCAGGAATCTGCTTGACTGTCTCATGTAGTCATTGGGTATGGAACATGGGAGCTCTTACATCTCAGACACTGTTGAGGGGTTCAGTAATTTATCATAATATTGTCTTTTGATGACTTCTCATACAACATGAAATGGACCAAGGAAAGAAAGGATTATGTTTTGGAAGCCAAACAAAGGAACAAAATCAATCAAATTTATGTAAGGAACAAACAGGACAAAAATAAAGAAATAAAAAAATGAAAGCAGAAGCTTTGATTTTGGAGAAATTGAGATATTTAAAATCACTATAATTTATAAAGTCAAAATAATTGACTAGCACATCTGGTCTTGCACAAAAGGAGGTGCTCATGTGTACGTGTGCACAAGGGCAATGTTGGTTTATGCATGGGCAACAGGAGGTGATAAGGACCTCAGGGAGTTGCCTTCTAGCAAATAAAAGACTTCCTGCTTCGTGCACTGCAACAAAAATCACACCCTCTGGATTTTCCAGGACAGTTTTTTTTTTTAAGCCTTTTTTTTTTCTAACTAAAGTTCATTGGGGTGAAAATTGTTAGTAAAGTTACGTAAGTTTCAGGTGTACAATTCTGTAATACATTTTAAAATATATTAAATTATTGGTTAAAGATCATTTAATTGATATAATTTCACAAATATTTTATTAATACATGTATTTATGCATTACTAATACCAATGTACAAATATCTTTATTAATGAAGAATTATCAAAGCTTTATATATCACATATCAGTGAAATCATATGGTTCTTGACTTTTTCTGTCTGACTTATTTTGCTTAGCATTATAATCTCAAGATCCATCCATGTTGTCTCAAATGGCACTATTTAATCTTTTCTGATGGCAGAATAGTGTTCCATTGTGTATATATACCACACAATCATCTATCAAGGACACTTTGGTTGTTTCCATGTCTTGGCAATTATAAATAAAGCTGCAATGAACATCGGAGTACATATATCTTTACAGATAAATGTTTTCAGATTTTTTGGGTAGATACCCAAGAGAGGGATTGCTGGGTCCTATGGTAATTCTATTTTTAATATTTTGAGGAATCTTCACACTGCCTATGTGGTATATAAAACTGAAAACAACAAAAGAACAAGAAAAACAATTGAAGAAACAAAACTCATAGACACAGACAATAGTTTAGTGGTTATCAGAGGGTGGGGGGGTAGATGAGAGTAAAAGGGATCAAATATATGGTCTTGGAAAGAGAACTGACTCTGGGTGGTGAACACACAATGTGATATATAGATGATGTATTACATAATTGTACACCTGAAATCTATGTAAATTTGCTAACAATTGTCACCTCAGTGAACTTTAATTAAAAAAAAAGAATTATCGAAACACATTTTAAATCTTTTATTAACATTTAATATGTATACAGAAAGTGCACAGATCATAGATGTATAGCTTGATGAATCTTCACAAACAGAACACACCTGTGTAACCAGCACCTGAATCAAGAATTAGAACATTAGCAGCACCTTGAAGTATTTTTTTGTGCCCTCTCCTAGTCACTTCTCTGCAATCTGAAAGTGGACTATCCTATTTTTGACAGTATAAATTTATTTTTATATAAATGGAGTCATGTATACCATGTACTCTGGAATCTTACAATGTGATTTTTTAAATTTAATTTCTTTTAATCAGTATTTAATGATTTATGGTTTTGAAAATATATTTACTCTCCCTTAGCCCTACTGATTCTCACCAAGTGTTGTCTGATTTCTCCCTTCCATAATCACAATCAGGATGGAAAGATAAATGTGGGGCCTTCTTTTTGGTCAGCAGCAATATCAAAAGGGCCACTGGTGAGAGTCTTGGCTTCTACTTGTAATGACAGAAAGTAGCAGAGTCCCCTGCAGGTCTGGAGAAGGGTTGTTTTGCCAATTCCCTCTTTGTTGCTCCAACGGCAGACCCTAGAGGTTGTCAGGAAGTATTTCTCAAGTACTTCCTGTAAATCCTGTTGGGTGTGGGACCCTAGAACCATATGACTATCAAGATATAATGTGGCTCTATTATGGATCTGTTTGTCATAAATGTTTAACAGCAATTCTGGTAAAAATAATAATGATAATAATAATAATTAATAATAAAAATTATCAAAATAACAACCATGTTATTAAGCACATGCAAGATACTGTGCTAAGAAATTGCCATAGTTTTCCTTATTCAATCCTTATTAGGACTCTGTAAGCAGAAAGTTCTTATCCATAGTGTATTAGTCAGGAAAAATATACAGCTGTAACAAACAGACCCACTATCGGAAGCATAGTACAAAGGTTTACTGCTTGCACACATCACACTTGAATGCAATTAGCAAGGAGGCTTGTGGTGCTGCCATTTCATGACACCGTCTTCAACTCATGGTCTCCAAAGTTGTGTTAAAAAAATGGGCATGATTATTTGCAACTTGTCTCAGGAAGCATAAGCTTCCCGACTCCTTGAATCTGGGTTTGCCTTGGGATTTGCTTTGGCCAGAACATAGTGTGGATGAAATGTTGTTGGGATTCTGAGCCTGGGCCTTAAAAGACTGGAAGTTTCTGCTTTTACTTTTCAAACTCTGCCAGTTCTAAATGAACAGACACAGGTTCTCCTGATGGATGATGAGAGATATGTGGTCCAATCATCTCTGTCTTCTAAGCTGACAGCAAAACCCACCAATCATGTAAGTGAGACCATTCTAGACCATCCAGCCCTTGGCTAAGCTGCTAACTAACTCCAAAAACCTGATTAATCCCAGAAAATATCTGAGGCTTGCCCAGATCAGCAGAGCTACCCAGTGGGCCCATAAATACATGAGCAAAATGAGTGGGTGTTGTTTTATGCCAATTACTTTGGTGTGTGTGTGTGTGTGTTAGTCAGTAAAAGCTGACAAATACAGTTGTTACGGGCTGGAAAGGGACCTTTAAAGGGAGTTTATGGCTAGGGATGGAAGCAGCATATATCACTTACCAGAACCCAGTACCATGACTCCACATAGTTGCAAGGGGCGTGTGTGAAAAATGTAACTTTATTGTGAGCCTAGGTTTGATAAATTATAGTCTTGTTACTACTACACCCATTTTATAGATGAGTAAATTGAGGATCAGATAAGTCAAATAAGTTGTACAGGATCACACAAGGAGAAATGACAGGTTTAAGTTTTGAACCATTTCTATATGACACGAAAAGTTGAGCCCTTTGTCATGGTGCATATGCTTCCCACCCTAGGGTTTCCTTTTACTGTCAGTTTCGCATTGTTGCATGGTGAAAAACATGAATTGATTGCTAAAATAACTTTCTACAAATGAGATTAGGAGATATTATACAGGCTTTTAATAGAGCCACAACACTCAACTGATCCTTTCTTTACAATGTAATCAGAAGAATTAATGATGACAGCATTTATGTTATACATTGAAGCTTATAAAATTCTTTTACAGACATCATCTTGTTAAATTTTTTTGTTCATTTAAAAAAATTATTTTTAATTGAGAAATACACATTTTTTAGAATTAGTTTCAGCTGTACAACACAGTGCAATAGTTATAATTTTTACCCCTCAAGGTGACAACCCCCCTACCCTAATCAGCCGCCCCACTTCCCCCCCCAATATCATACATATCTATTACAATTCCCTTGACTCCACTCCCACACTATACTCCATGTCC
>NW_017732288.1:503230-538567 GCF_001890085.2 Hipposideros armiger | reverse complement strand
TAAAATGTGCTTGGGAGCCTTCCCTCCTTCTGTATTTTTTGGAATAGTTTGAGGAGAATAGGTATTAATTCTTTTTTGAATGTTTTGTAAAATTCACCTGTGAAGACATCTGGTCCAGGACTTTTGTTTGTTAGAAGCTTGTTAATTACTGACTCAATTTCTTTGGTAGTAATCAGTCTGTTCAGAGTTTGTGTTTCATCTTGGTTCAGACTTGGTAGATTGTAAGCTTCTAGAAATTTATCCATTTCTTCCAGATTGTCAAATTTGTTGGCATATAGTTGCTCATAGCATTTTCTTACAATTTCCTGTATTTCTGTGGCATCTGTTGTCACTTCTCCTCTTTCGTTTCTGATTTTATTACTTTGGGTCGTCTCTCTCTTTTTCTTGGAGAGTCTGGCTAAGGGTTTGTCGATTTTGTTTATCTTTTCAAAAAACCAGCTCTTGGTTTCTTTGATCTTTTGTATTGTTTTTTGGGTCTCTATTTCATTTATTTCTGCTCTGGTCTTTATTATTTTCTTCCTTGTATTCTTTTGCACTTGTTTTGCTGTTCTTTCCCCAGTTCCCTTAGGTGTAAAGATAGCCTCTTGATATGAGATTGTTCTTGTTTTTTAAGATAAGCCTGCATTGCTATGAATTTTCCTTTTAGGACTGCTTTTGCTGCATCTCATAGATTTTGAGTTGTTGTGATTTCATTGTCGTTTGTCTTGAGATAGCTTTTGATTTCTTCCTTGATCTCAGTTTTGACCCACTCGCTATTTAGCAGCATGTTATTCAGCCTCATGTATTTGTGTGCTTTCCAGGTTTCTTTTTATAATTGATTTCTCATTTTATAGCACTGTGGTTAGAAAAGATGCTTGATATGATTTCAATCTTCTTAAATTTATCGAGACTGGTTTTGTGTCCTAACATGTGGTCTATCTTGGAAAATATTCCATGTACACCTGAGAAGTATGTATATTCTGTTGCTTTGGGGTGAAATGCTCTAAAAATATCAATTAAATCCATCTGGTCTAAAGTGTCATTTAAGGCCACTGTTTCTGTGTTGATTTTCCATCTGGAGGATCTGTCCATTGGTGACAATGGGGTGTTGAAGTCCCCTACTACGATAGTGTTGCTGTTGATCTCTGTCTTTATGTTTGTCCAAATGTGTTTTTTATATTTAGGAGCTCCTATGTTGGGTGCATAGATGTTTACTAGGGTTATGTCCTCTTGTTGAATTGATCCTTTTATTATTATGTAGTGTCCTTCTTTGTCTTTTATTGTAATCTTCATTTTAAAATCTATTTTGTCTGAAATAAGTATTGCTACTCCCGCTTTTTTCTCATTTCCAGTTGCGTGAAATATCTTATTCCACCCCCTTTACTTTCAGTTCTGTGTGTGTCTTTTGATCTGAGAGGAGTCTTTTGTAAACAGCATATGCATGGGTCCTGTTTTCTTATCCACTCAGCCACTCTACGTCTTTTGATTGGAGCATTTAATCCATTCACATTTAAAGTGATTATTGATGGGTGCATATTTATTGCCATTTTGTTATTTGTATTTCTGATCTTCCTGGGTTAGCTTGTTTTCCCCTTTCTTCTATTTAAAAAAGCCCTTTTAACATTTCCTGCAATGCTGGCTTGGTGGTAATGAATTCCTTAAGCTTATTCTTTTCTGAGAAGCTCTTTATCTCTCCTTCAATTTTAAGTGATAGCTGCGCTGGGTAGAGCAATCTTGGTTGTAGGCCTTTATTTTGCATCACTTTGAATATTTCCTGACACTCCCATCTGGCCTGCAGAGTTTGTGTAGAAAAGTCAGTTGTTAGTCTTGTAGGAGTTCCTTTGTCTGTAACCTGCTGTCTTTCTCTTGCTGCTTTTAGGATTCTGTCTTTGTCTTCAACCTTTGCCATTTTTCCTATGATATGTCTTGGTGTGGACCTGTTTGGGTTCAGCTTGTTTGGAACTCTCTGCACTTCCTGGGCTTGTATGTCGATTTCCTTTACCAGGGTAGGGAAGTTCTCAGTCATTATTTCTTCAAATACATTCTCGATCCCTCGCTAATCTACTGGTGATTCCTTCGAGTGTGTTCTTTATTTCAGTTATTGTATTCTGTATTTCTAACTGGTTGTTTTTTATGATTTCTGTATACTTCTTTATGTCTTCCTTAGTTCCTTAAACATTCTTATCATCAGTGTTCTAAACTCTGTCTCTGTAACCCTGCTCTTAACCCTGACCCTAACCCTAACCCTAAACCTGTATCTAACTCTATAACTAACCCTAATCCTAACCATGTCCGTACCTTAACCCTTACCCTGTCCTTAACCCTAATCCTAAACCTAACGTGAAATTTGTCACCAATTATAAACGTAAACCTAATCTTAATAGTTTTTCTAACCCTAAAACTAACCGTGTCTCTTACCCTAACCATAACCCTAACCCTGTTCCTAAAACGATCCCTGTCCTAAATCTAACCCGAACAGTGTCCCTAAAACTAATGATAATTCATAAATCTAACCCTAAAACTAACCCTCACTCTGTCCCTAGCCATAACTTTAAAAGTGCCCTTAACCCTAATTCTAACCCTGTCCCTAACCCTGTCTCCAACCCTAACCTTAACCCTATCCTTGTCCCTTAACCTAACCATAACCCTAAGTCTGTCCCTCCTTTTAAAACTAAATTTAACCCGGTCCATATCTCTAAATCTAACCCTAACCATAAACCTATCCCTAGCTCTAACTTATCCCTAACCCTAACCATATTTCAAACCCTAACACTCTCTCTAACACTAACCCTAAACCTAAACCTGACCCTTTTCTTAACCCTAACTGTGTCTCTAATGCTAACCATATCGCTATTCGTAACCCTAACCCAAACCATAACACTGTTCCTAACCCTAACACTAACCCTACACTAACCATGGCCCTAACCATAATCCTAACTCGACCCATGTCCATACCCCTACTCGAACCCTAACCTTAACACTAACCCTAAACCTGTTTTGAATGCTTACCCTAACTTAGAACTTAACCTTAACCCTGTGATAACTAACTCTAACCTAACCCTCACCCTAAACATAACCATATTCCTAACTCTAACCCTGTCCCTAACACTAACCTAAACCCTATCCCTAATCTTAAACTAACCCGAACAGTGTCCCTACCCCTAACCTTGTCCACACCCTAATTATAACATTAACCCTAAACATAACCTTAACCCTGTTTTGAACCTTTTTTGAACCCTCTTTTAAATGCTAACCCTGTCCCTAATACTAACTTTAACATTGTCACTAACCCAAACTTTGTACCTCACCCTAACCCTAAACCTGTCCCTAACCCTGACCTTAATTTTGTTTCTATCCCTAACCCCAACCATAACCTTGCCCCTAAACCTAAATCTAAACCTAACCATTTCTAACTTTAATTGTGTTCCTTAACCTAACCCTAACCCTAATGCTAACCTTGTTTCTAACACTCACCCAAACCTTAATCCTAAACATAATCCTGTCTCTAACTTTAACTATCACACTAACCCTAACCCTATCTTTAATCTTAATTGTGTCTTTAAACCTAACTCTAACTCTGACCCTAACCATAACATTAATCCTAACCCTAACCATAACCCTGTCCCTAGCATTAGCCCTAATACTCACATTGTGCCTAACCCAAAATCTATCCCTAACATTAAAACTATCCCTAATCCTGACCATGTGCTTACCCTACCCTATCCATTACCCTAACCCTAAACCCAACCCTTTCCCTAAACCTAAGTTTTACTGTGTCCCTAACCCTATCACTATCCCTGTCCCAAAACCTGTCTGTAACCATAACCCTAACACCAACCATATCCCAAAACCTAATTCTAACCTTAACACTTAATCTGTTTATAAACTTAATTGTAACACTAAACCTAACCCTGTACCTGACCCTAACCCTGACACTTACCCTAAACTTTTCCCTAACTTAACCATGGTTAACCTTAACCATGTCCTAAAACTAACCCTAAACGTGATCCTAACCCTAACCCTAACCCTTTTTCTAACTCTAAACCTAACACTGTCCCTAACATAACCTTAACCCAGTCTCTAAAACTAACTCTGTCCTTAACCTAACCCTAAACTTGTCCCTAACCCTACCCCTAACCTTGTCCCAAACCCTAATATTAACACTAATTTTAATCCTGTTTCTAACCATAATCCTAATTCTAACCCCAAACCTAATCCTAACCCTAATACTGTCTTTAACACTAACCCTAACTTACCCTTAAACTGTTCCTAACCCTGCCCCTAAACCTAACCCTAATGCTGTCCCTAAACATCAACCCTAATTCTGTCTCTAACCCTAACCCGAACCGTGTTTCTAACCCTAACCCCAAAATTAACACTGTCTCTAACCTAATATGAAACCTAACCCTGTCCCTAACCCTAACCTCGTCCTTAACCTTAACCCTAAAGCTGTCCCTAATCCTGTCCCTAACCCTAAACCTGGCCCTGTCCTTAAACCTAACCCTGTCCTTAACTTAATACTCAACCCTGTCCCTAACCCTAAGCCTAACCCTAAAAATGTCTTTAACCCTAACCCAAATCCTGTTTCTAACCATAACCCTAACCCTGTGTCAAACCCTAACCCTGTTGCTAACCCTGTCCCTAACACTAACCCTAACACTGTCCCTAACCCAAACCCAATCCCTGTTTCTAACCCTAACCCTAAACTTATACCCTAAACCCTAATCCTAACCCTGTCCCTAACCCTACCCTCAAGATTGTCCCTAACACTTACCCTAACAGTATCTCTAACCCGAATTCAAACACTGTCAATAACCTAAACCCTAACCCTGTTTCTAACCCTAACCCTAATCCTAACCATAATCTTAACTCTAAACCCTAACTCTAGCCCTAACCAAAACATATACATAGATGTGTTTCTAACCCTTACCTTAAGCCTAACATTGTCCCTAACCCTAACCCTAATGCTGCCGGTAACCTGTCTTTAACCCTAACCTTATCCCTGTCTCTAAACCTAACCCTGTTCCTAAACTTAAACCTAACAAAAAAAACAAAAAACAAAAAAAAAGAATTGATGTGCTTAATTAATCAAGCTGTCTCTTGCATGAAAATTCAACTGTCCCATAAAATGGATGAATGGTTTTGACCATCAAAGCTTGATTATTGAATTATATTCAAAATATATTTTCATATTTTAATGGACATATCTTAAGAAGGAAAAGAAAGCAAACTCACCACAACTAGAAAGAGGGACCTAAACTAAGAAAGAGGCAATAATCAAATGAGTTTTTCAATAGTCTGTAGAATTCTTACAAATATGCCCTGTCAGGCTATCTCATCTGTCTGCACAAGAGTTTCAGGAAAAAAATGGTTATTTTGATAAAAGTTTGAAAGAAACAAATTATCATGTTTTTCATGAACCATAACTTATTAATCTCATGCTCTCCCTGAAGTTAAATCTTCAAAAGTCAATTTACAATTGGAAATTTAATTAGTTTGTGCAACACCTCTCTGGAAATTCAATTGGGGCTTGCTGAGTTGAATTCACAGAGATTCTGAGTATTTTGTTCAGTTGTCCATTCTTGTGACGCATAGTTTTTCCATGCTGTCTCCTTGTAATACATTGATATTAAAAGATCCAGTCGAAGCTCCAATGGAGAGCATAGAGGAAGTGGAGAGGAGAGAATGTTCAAAAATAAAATAAGTATTTTCATAACCAAGCAAGTTATGACTCCTTAGACCAAAATGTTCCACTGAGTTGCTTGTATAGAACATGAAATGATATAAAATATGGGTGATTTTAGAAAACTTAAAATGAAGATATCTTAAAGGCTTTGTGTGGTGGTAGTAATAAGAGAGACAAGTGAGAATCTGTTTGACATGAGGATACTTCTATTGACAAGGAAACAATAGAGAAATATACTCAATCTCTAAGGTGGAAAAGAAAGGCTGTGGGGGGGGGAAGACTATGAAAAGGCCATGAATGTGAAATTCTACAGGCAGAAAAAATATTATTCTAATGGAAGGGTTAAATAAAGATTTTTTAAATTTTTCAGAAATTTTGTCACTTCTTTATAATAATCCTCTTAAAAATAATTTGTCTTTAAAATTACTATAGGATATACTCCAGAAAGAGGAAAATTAAACTCAACACTTAAAAAGGGACACAAAAAGCAACAATAAGAAAAATAAAAACTTCAATTTTTTTGTACAATTAAGTTATTTTTATTATAAAAATAGAAAAGTTAAAAAAAAACAAAAATGTTATTTTTATTATAAAAATAGAGGAAAGCAAAGAATAATGCTGTGATTAAACTCAACAAGCAAAACACAGAAGGGTTTTTTTCTCAATTTGATAGAGGACAGTTATGAAAACATTTAGTTAACACCATGTTTAATGGTGAAACACTGAATGCTTTACTTCTCTAAGCTGTTTTTACTCACAATGCTTCTGACACTAAATCTGTGAGCTTTTTATTTTCCCCACATCAACCAATTGTCGAACTTTCTGGACACCAAGTGGGTGTCCTACAATTCAATTCAGTTCTGACAGTAACTACCTAAGAATTAATGCAGAACCCACAGGTTAAGGGTTCAGTCGCACAAGACTGTTCCCCACTTCAGACAACAGTCACAAGTTTTACAGTTTGCTAGAATAGCTCACAGAATTTGTCAAACACTTTATTTAGTATCATTGGTTTATTATAAAAGATCCAGATAATTAGCCAGCTGAAGAGGTAAAAAGGGTGAAGGGTGAAATCCAAGAGTCCTGAATACAGGAGCTTCTGTCCCTGAGGTGTTGAGGAGCACTAAACTCCTGACATGTGGATGTTTTTGTGAACCTAGAAGCTCTCAGGAACACTGTTTTTTAAGGGTTTATGGAGATTTTATTACATAAACACAATTGATTAAGTCATTGATCATTGGTGATTTAACTTAATCCCCAGGCTGTCTCGTTCTCCAAAGGTCAGGTGGAGCTAAAAGTTCCAACCCTCCAATCATTCTATGGTGTTTCTGGTGACCCTATCCTTAAGCTATCAAAGGGCTTGCCAAGAGTCACCTAATTAGAACAAATGACATTCTATTATTCTTATCACTCAGAAAATACCAAGGGATTTAGGAGTTCTGTGTCAGGAACCAAAGACAAAGACCAAATGTGTATATTTCCTAATGTATCATACCCTCTAAGATCAAGAATAAGGTAAATATGTCCACTCTCACTACTTTTTTCAGCATTATATTGGAGGTTCTAGGCAGTGCAATCAGGAAAGAAAAAGAAATAAAAGACACACAAAATGAAAAAGAAGTTAAAAAAATCTTTATTCATAGACAGAATCACCACATGATTCTCTATATAACAAATGTTAAGAAATTCACACATATTGAAAAATTAAAACTGATAAATGAGATTAACAAATTTGTAGGCTACAAGACCAACATACAAAATTCAATTGTATGTTTATATACTAGCCATGAGCAATCCAAAGTGAAGTTAAGTAAACAAGTTCATTCACAAATAGCATTAAAAAATACTTAAGGAGATATTTAACAGAAAAGTATAAGATATGTATACTAATAATTATAAAATATTGCTAAGAAAAAATTAAATCCTGAAATAAATGAAAATGGATTTCATAGCCATAAATAAAATGACTCAAAATTGTTATGATGGCAAATCTTATCAAATTGATGTATAGATTCAATGCAGTTGCTATGAAAATCCCAACAGACTTTTGCAAAAATTGACAGCTGGTCCTAAAAAGTATATGGAAATGAAAAGAACCCAGAATAGCCAAACTATTTTTTAAAAGATGAATAAAACTGGAGAACTTAAATTTTTAATTTTAAAACTTCCTATAAAGCTGTTGAAACTAACATGAAGATAGAGATATAAATCAATTGAACAAATTTGAGAATCCAGAAACTAACTCTCACATTCATGGTCAATTGATTTTGATTAATATACCAAGGCAATTCAATGGGGGAAAGGATAATCTTTTCAATAAGTTGTGTTGGAAATATTTAGAATCTACATTAAAAAATGAATTTAAATCCTTTTGTCTTATAACACATAAACTTAACTCAAAATAGATCATAGACAAAAAATAAGAGTTAAAACTAAAGAACCTTTAGAAAAAAATATGGAGAAAGCCTTAATGACATTTTGTTTGGCAATAAATTCTTAGCTATGACACCAAAAGGCTGATCCATAAAACAATGTTTGATGAATTGTACTTCTGTAGAATTAAAAATTATTTCCCTTCAAAAGATACTATTAAAGGGCCGGCCGAGTAGTGCGCTGGTTAAGAGCTGGCTTGGGATGCCAGAGGGCCCCGGTTCGGATCCCACATATGAGGGCCAGTGACATTGCCCTCTACAGCTAAGATGCTGAACAACAGCTCAACCTGGAGCTGGGCTGCCATGAGTCACCAGCAACAGCGTAGGCTGCAGCCCCTGCTGCGGTGGGTTGCCATGGGCTACCGTGTGTGGCGGCAGCCAGCGTGAGTGGCCAGCAGCCACCATGAGCAGCTTTCTGGAACCGGCGACTTATCTGCCTCATCCAGGAAGAGCACAATGATGGTGCCAACTTGGGCCAGTGAAGCAACGTCATCCACAACTAGACTGAAGAACAAAAGGACAGCAACTTGTCTGTTCCCCTTCCCTGATTCCCCAATGCTGTTCCCTCCCCCCAATTCCCCAATAAAATCTTTTAAAAAATTAAAAAATATATACTATTAAAAAGATAAAAAGACAAGACCAAGACTCTTGGGGCAAACTATGGAGTAGGTAAACACTGTGTTTGCCTCCTCCCATGACTACATTAAAATTAGAACTAAATTATAGAACTATCAACCTATATAACCATCTGAAGACTAGCTGAATAGAAGTCCTATAAATAAGGATATAAAGAAGAAACCATGTTGAGACATGGTAGGAGGAACAGAGATGTGAAATGGGCTGGCCCCACACCCATATTTGGTGGTTGAGAATCAAGGGAATATCGCAGTTTTGGAGGTCCCCACTGAGGAGCAAGGGGCCACAGCCTCACACCAGGCTCCCTAATCTGGAGCAATAGTAACAGAAAGAGGAGTCCCTACAACATCTGGCTGTGAAAAACAGTGGGGATTCTGTCCTTCTGGGTGAGATAGAAGGTTGCTGGAAACCCAGGCATCCTCTTAAAATGCCCACTCACAGACTCACTCACTCACAGGCACTTGCCCTGGGTTCTGGCAGAGCAACAGCAACTCCAAAGATGCCAGAGACATACAGGGAGAGATGCAGTTGCATGGCTTCGGGAAGAGGACTTGGAGGGACCGTTGCCACTGTCTCTGTGTTGAGCCCTTCTCCCTTGCAGCCTGCAGAGAGGTGCCATCCTTCCTGTGTTGAACCCTCCCCCATACTGCCAAATCTGAATCTACACTGGCTTGGTGAACTCTATTCCCTCCACCCTGGGAACCACCCCCACTGAAAACATACACTGCTAGAAGCACTTTGGCAACCAGCAGCAAGCCCTGCCCTGAACATTACAGGGGGCTCTCTCAGCAGCTAATATCCTACTTCAGCTTTTGCACCACAGGAAGCACTTTCAGCAACAAAGAGTTGGGCTCAGCTTGCACACTGCCAGAGATATTATCAGTGGTTAGCAGTCAGCCCTGGCCCCTGCTGAAGCCTTTCTTGGACAACTTTCAGGGGTCTGTGGACCCCAGGTGGGCAGTAGCTGGCCTCAGTATGCTCTAAGCCTTTTGCTGAGTGGCCCAGGCTCAACACTGGCAAAAAAGCCTGAATCTTCATTAACCTGGTGAACACTGCTTACCCTATCCTGGTGACTCCCTGAGTCCTGTCTCAGACAACTTTCATACTACATGAGGCTTTTTTCAGTGGCTGAGTCTTACAGATAACCAAAAGGTGACAGTAGGCCTCATGGTGCTCTGGACCATTTGCTGAGCTCCCTGGACCTGGTACTGGTGGCAGCTGGCTTTAGTTTGCAGCATGGCATCCCTTCAAGCCTCCAGGTCCATCACAGTCAGCAACCAATCACGGATCACTTTGTAGCTACTACCAGGTAGCCCCTGGCTAGTAATAGGCAGCAGCAGACCTTGGCCTACATGGGAGCCCCTCGCAAGAGGCCCCAGAATCAACACACCCAAAGCCTAGCTTCAGACCACAACAGAGTACCACCAAATTAGCCACACAAGTAGCACACCCAAATGGTGATCTCAGCAAGCACTAGGACCTGCTGGGTCAAATCCTGCTCTGTGGGGTCAACCCTTCACACAACAGCTTGTATTCTGTGGGCATGGCAATCCTCACAGGCAGTCAGCTTGAAGGTCAATCCTACCCACTGACATAACAATAGCAATCAAAGCTCAACTACAATAGGAGAACACAAAGAACCCACACATGAGACACATCTTGAGCAACTGACACAGGTGATCAGGAAGACTGGGCCATTGGGCCCCACAGGGCCGCTACTACACAAGGGCGCCAAGCCAAGACTGAAAGACATAGCACATCTACCTAATACATAGAAACAAACACTGAGATGCCACCAAAATGAGGAAACAAAGAAAAATGTCTCAATGTAAGTACAAGAAAAAACTCCAGAAAAAAAAATTAAACAAAATGGAGGCAAGCAACCTACCAGATATACAGTTATAAGGATACCCAGGAAACTCAGTCAGACTTCAAAAAAATAGATAGTAAGAGATAATAAAGGACATAAAAATCATTTTAAAAAATCAAGAATGAAGAATACAATAACTGAAATAAAGAATGCACTAGAAGGAATCAACAGTAGATTTGATGAAGCATAGGATTGAATCAGTGATTTGGAAGACAAATTGGCAGAAAACAATCAGAACAACATAAAGAAAATAATTTTTTTAAATGAGGATAGTTTAAGGGGCTTCTGGGACAACATCAAGCATAACAACATTCAGATTATAAGTGTACCAGAAGAAGAAGAGAGAGAACAAGAGATGGAGATCCTATTTGAAGAAAGAATTTCTGAAAACTACTCTACCCTAGTGAAGGAAGTAAAAATACAAGTTCAGGAAATGCGGGGAGTAACAAACAAGATGAACTCAAACAAGCACACACCAAGACACATCATAATTAAAATGGCAAAGGTTAAAGACAAAGAGAGAATCCTAAAAGCAGAAAGAGAAAGGCAGCAAGTTACTTAGAAAGGAGCTTCCAATAGACAGTCAGCAAATTTCTCAATCAAAACTTTTCAGGCCAGAAGGGATTGGCAAAAATATTCAAAGTGAAGAAAACCAAGGACCTACAACCAAGAATACTCTACCCAGCAAAGATATTTAAAATTGAAGAAGTGATAAGGAGCTTCCCAGACAAGAAAAAGCTAAAAGAGTGCATCACCACCAAACCAGTATTACAACAAATGTTAGAGAGACTTCTTTAAGAAGATGAAAGGGGAAAAAAACATAAATATGAATAATAAAATGGTAATAATTATATATCTATCAATATTCACTCTAAATGTAAATGGATTAAATGCTCCAGTCAAAAGACATAGAGTAGCAAAATGGATAAGAAAACAAGACCCATACATACAATGTCTACAAGAGATGCACTTCAGATTGAGAGACACACACAGATTGAAAGTATAGGAATGGAAAAAGATATTTCATGCACCTGGAAATGGAAAAAAAAAGCTGGGTTAGCAATACTTATATCAGACAAAATAGACTTTAAAACAAAGTCTATAATAAGAGACAAAGAAGGACATTACATAATGAAAAAAGAATAAATTTGATAAGGAAATATAACCCTTATAAATATTATTCACCCAACATAGGAACACCTAAATATATAAAGCAAATATTGATTGACATAAAGAGTTCCACAGTAATACATTCACAGTAGTGGACTTCAACACCACCATTAACACTAATGGACAGATCTTCCAGACAGAAAATCAACAAGGAAACAGCAGCCTTAAATGACACACAAGACCAAATGAATTTAATTGGAATTTTTAAAGCATTTCACCCCAAAGCAGCAAAATATACATTCTTTTGAAGTGCACATGGAACATTTTCCAAGGTACTCTACATGTTAGGTCACAAAACAAGTCTCAGTAAATTTAAGAAGATTGAAATCATATCAAGCATCTTCTCTGATTACAATGGTCTGAGACTAGAAATCAATTAAGAGAAATAAAAAGAAAAACACACAAGCATGTGGATGTTAAATAATATGCTTCTAAACAAAGAATGGGTTAACAAAGAGATCAAGGAAGAAATCAAAAGATACATTTAGTCAAATGAAAATAATAACACAACAACCCAAAATTTATGGGACACAGCAATTTTCCTAAGAGGAAAATTCATAGCAATATAAGCCTACTTCAAGAAACTGAAAAATATCCCAAATATATAATCTAACTGTACACTTAAAAGAACTAAAAAAGAACAGAAAACAAAGCCTAAAGTGAGTATAAGGAAGGAAATGATAAATAATAAAGACTGGAAAAAAATAAATTCTATAAAATCAATACAAATGTCAATTAAACCAAGAGCTGACTCTCTGAAAAGATAAAAAAATAATAATAATCCTTTAACCATATTCATCAAGAAAAACAGAAAGAGAAATTCACTGGCTGGTGAATACACAATGCAATATATAGATGATGTATTATAGAAATGCACACTTGAAACCTATATAATTTTACTAACCAATCTCACCCCGATCAATTTAATAAAACAAATAAAATCAGAAGTGAAAATAGGGAAGTTACAACTGACATCACAGTATCAAAAAGGTTTATAAGAAAATACTGAAAACAGTTATATGCCAAAAAAATGGATAATCTGGAAGAAATGGACAATTCATAAAAATACACAATCTTCCAAGACTGAATCAAGAAGAAACCAAAAATCTGAACAGATTAATTACTACTTGCAAAATCAAATCAGTAATCAAAAAACTCCCAACAAACTAAAGTCCTGCACTGTATTGTTTCACAGGTAAATTTCACAAAGCATTCAATGACAAATTAACACCTATCATTCTCAAACTATTCCAAAAAATTTAAGATTATGGAAAGCTCCCAAGCTAATTTTACAAAACCACCATATTTCTGATTCTAAAATCAGAGAAAGACCTTTCCAAAAAAAGAAAATGATAGGCCAATATACTTGATGAACATAGGTGCAAAAATGTTCAATAAAATATTAGCAAACTGAATCCAGCAATACATTAAAAAGATCATACACCATGATCAAATGGGATTTATTCCTGGGATGCGAGGTTGGTTCAATATCTACATATCAATTGACATAATACACCACATAAAAAAATGAAAGATAAAAATCTTATGATCATATCAATACATACAGAAAAAGTGTTTGACAAGATCCAGCATCTATGTATGATAAAAACTCTCAGCAAAGTGGGAAAAGAGGGAACATACTTCAACATAATAAAGGCCATACACGACAAACCTACAGCTAATATCAAACTCAATTGGGAAAAACTAAAATCATTCTTCTTAAGATCAGGAGCAAGACAAGAATGCTCTCACTTTCATCACTTTTATTCAACATAGTACTGGCAGTCCTAGCCACAGCAATCAGAGAAGAAAAAGAAAGAAAAGACATCCAAATTGGAAAAGAAGTAAAACCCTCATTATTTGTAGATGGCATGATACTATATATAGAGAACTCCAAAGATTCCACCAAAAATCTATTAGAACTGATAAATGAATTCAGTCATGTAGCAGGATACAAAATTAATATTCAGAAATTGGTTGCATTTTTGTACATCAATAATGAACTATTAGAAGGATAAGTTAAGAAAACAATCCCATATACAATTGCAACTAAAAAAATAAAATATGTAAAAATAAATTTAACCAAGGATGTGAAAGACCTGTTGTACTCAGGAAACTTTACACCTGAAATCTATGTAACTTTGCTAGCAATTGTCACCTCCAATAAACTTTAATTAAAAAAAAAGAAAAGAAAGAAATTGAAGAAGATACAAATAAATGAAAGCATATATTGTGCTCATGGATAGGAAGAATTAATATAGCTAAAATGTTCATACTACCTAAAGCAATGTACAGATTCAGTGGAATCCCTATCAAAATACCAATGTCATTTTTCACAGAACTAGAACAAAAACCCCCTAAAATTTATATGAAACCACAAAAGACCCCAAATAGTCACAGCAATCTTGAGAAAGAAGAGCAAAGTTGGAGGTATCATAATACCTGATATCAAACTACTTGACAAGGCTATAGCAATCAAAACAACATGATACTGGCATAAAAACAGACACATGAATCAATGGAACAGCATAAAGTGCCCAGAAATAAACCCATACCTATGTAGTCAGTTAATCTATGAAAAAGTAGGCAAGAATATACAATGTAGTAAAGACAGTCTATTAAAAATAAAGGCAGTCAGAAAAGTGGACAGATATATGCAAAACATTGAAACTGGGTCACCTTCTTACACAGTATACAAAAATAAACTAAAAATGGATTAAAGACTTAAGTGTAAGACCCAAAACCATAAAACTCCTAGAGGAAAACTTAATCAGTAAACTCTGACAATTCTTTTAGTAATATTTTTTCTGATGTATCTCCTCTGACAAGGGAAAAAACAAAACAAAAAGATAAACAATTGGAACTAGATGAAACTACAAATTTTTGTACAGCAAAGGAAATCATCAACAAAACTAAAAGACAACCTACTGAATGGGAGAAGATAGTCACTAATGGTATATTCGATAAGAGGTTAATATTCAAATTTTATAAAGAACTGATACACAACCAAAAGAACCCCCAAAATTCCAGTTAAATAATGGGCAAAGTAGACATTCTTCAAAGAGGTCATACACATGGCCAATAAACATATTAAAAATTGCCAACATCACTAATCATCAGGGAAATGCAAGTTAAAACCACAATGAGATATCACCTCATACTTGGCAGAATGGCTATCAATGATAAATCAACAAACAAGTGTTGGGAAGGATGTGGAGAAAACTGTTGCATTGTTGGAGAGATCGCAAATTGGTTTAGCCACTATTGAAAACAATATGGAATCTCCTCAAAAAATTTAAAATGGCACTACCTTATGATCGAACAGTTCCACTTCTGGGTATTTATCTGAAGAAATCCAAAACATGAATTTGAAAATGTATATGCACCCCTATGTTCATTGCAGCATTACTTACAATAACCAACATATTGAAGCAACCGGTGTTCATCAACAGATGATTGGATAAAGAAGTATGGTACATATATACAATGGAATATGACTTGGCTATAAAAAAGAATGGAACCTTACCATTTGCAACAACATGGATGAACCTAGAGGGTATTATGCCAAGTGAAATAAGTCAGACAGAGAAAGACAAATGCCATATGATCTCACTTACATTTGGACTCTAAAGAACAAAGTAAATGAATAAACAAAATAGAAATAGACTCATAGATACAGAAAACAAACTGATGGTTGCCAAATGGGAAGGGGTGAGGGGCTGGGTGAAAATGGTGAAGGGATTAAGAAGTAGAAATTTGTAGTTACAAAATAGTCATGGGAATGTAAAGTACAACATAGGGAATAAACTCAATAATATTGTAATAACTATGTATATTGCCAGGTGGGCACTAGAGTAATTGAGGGGATCACTTCATAAATTATATAAATGTGTAATCACTATGTAGTACACCTGAAACTAATAGAAGATAATATTGTATGTCAACTGTAATTGAAATAAATAAGTAAATAAATACTTTAATAATAAACTATTTTAAGACAAAAATGTTTTGTTTTTGTTTTTGTTTTTTTTTACAAAAAGGAAAGACAACTGTCTTTCTGGCAAATCATATATATTATAAAGGATTTGTATTGAGTATTTATAAAGAACTCATAACTTATTTCTAAGAGGACATACAACCTAATAAAAATAGGCAAAATTCTTGAGCAAACTCAAAAATGTTCACTCTTCACTAAAAACAATGTAAAGATGGCCATTAAATACATGAAAAGGCTTAGCACCATTAGTCATTGGGGAAATGCACATTAAAACCACAATTAGCTGGCTATAGTAAGAGAGACTGACAAGAACAAGTGATGATAAGGATGTGGAACAACCTCATACCTTGCTGATGGGAACATAGATGTCAGTCACTTTAGAAAAGTATATGGCAGATGCTTAAGGAGTTATACATAAATTCACATATGACTTTACAATTCTATTACTAGGTATCTACATTAAAAAAATCTCCTCACAAAGATGTGTATGCAAATGTTATAGCAGTATTATTCATAATAGACACAAGTTGGATATAATCCAAACATTTATTAACTGGTGAATACATAAACAAAATGTTGGCTATCCATACATTAGAATATCATTTGACAATAAAAAGGAATGAAATATTGATACATGCTACAACATAATGCCAAGTGAAAGAAATCAGACTTATGAGATGACATGTTGTATGATTCCATTAATATGAAGTGTCCAGAAAAGGCAGATTAGTGTTTGTCTGGGGCTGGAAATGGGAACGGGATTGACTGAAAATAGTCATGAGGATTCTTTTCATAGTGATGGCAATGTACTAAAACTGGATTGTGGTAATGGTTGCACAACTCTTAGAACTTATTATTAATAATATCATTGAGTTATACTTTTACCAAGGGTGAATCTTATGATATGTAAATTACACTTCAATAAATCTGCTAAAAATGAAGACATAATTCTATCTGAAATAAAGTATTTACAGCACATACAACAGGCAATAATATTCCTAAAATATAAATATCTAGAAATTGATAAGAGAAAGACAATCAATACAATGAAAATATGTGCAAAGTGTATCAACAGGCAACACACAGAAAAATAAATCCAATGGCTGAGGAACACATGGACACATCCTCAATTTCACAATAATCAGAAAATGACAGCTGCAATGAGGTATCAGAGACTGATAAAAATGAAAAAGATTAATGAGAATTTATGTGCAGCAATTGATTCTAATAATTAGGTGCCCTTATCCTTTGCCAGTGGGACTCTGCTTATGTTTACACACACACACACACACACACACACACACACACACACACACACACTACTAAAGGAGGTGGGCATTTCCAAGAAAAGCAGGCAGCAGAAGATCAATGGAAAGAACACTCTTCCTGGGATGCCCCTTCTCTGTCACAGAGTTCCAATACAGGGTGAGTGCTGAGCATCTGCACCCTCCATGACTTGGTTCTGGGCCCAAAGCAAACCTGCTGACACTGTGTGCCAGAGCCCAAACATGCAGATTGTTGGCACGATTGTGTTTATACTTTAGTAACAGATGTTGAAACAGAACTCTTTTCTGCATCAGAGTTGACTAAGGGGCCATGTAGATAGATACAAATATAAAATTGCTGGTTAATTGATTCACTGAGTTCCAATTATTGAAAGTACCCCATATATGAGTAGAGCTCCTCATGCATGAAGCACCCTGCCCACTGGCTGCCTCAGGAGTTTATCTAAAGGGACCTAAAACAAATACATCTGTTGTATTTGTATTGATATACTTGCTACAAATACCACATTATTTCTTTTCTTCTTGACCACAGTGAATTGATTTATTACTAAAAACAAGCTAATAGAATCAATTAAAGACAATATCAAATGATTGCATTCAAAAGAGTAACAAAATTATGAAATGCTGGTATTAAAGCTATAAACAATATATGAATATTATATCTATCAAACTATTAAATTTTGATGGAGAATATTTAAGAAGGCCTGAAAAAGTTAAGCCATGACCATGTACTTAGATAAAAAAAACACTAAATATTTTCACAAGGTAATTTCATCCAAAATTAGTTTATTGCAATCCTAAATAAAATTGCAACAAAAATTATCATGAATATTAGAAGCTCATTCTAGAACACAAATGGTAACAGAATGCACAAGAATACACATAATAAATGTGAACTTGATGGACTAGTCTACATACTAAATGGAAACTTCACCTACTAAGCTGTATAATGAATGTGGACTTGACCTTCTAAACCACATAATGTTCTAGTAAACTTTATAATGAATGTGGACTTGAATATAAAACTACATAATGAATATGGGCTTGACCTACTAAACTGTATGATGAATGTGGACTTGACCTACTAAACTACATAATGAACATAGACTTGATCTACCAAACAGAGTAATAAACTTGACTTCCTAAATTGCTTAATAAATGTGGTCTTGGCATACAAAACTTCATAATGAATGTAGACTTGACCTAGCAAACTACAAAATGAATAAGGAATTGGCTTTCTAAAGTTCATAATGAATGTAGACTTCACCTCCTAAATTTCATAATGAATGTGAACTTGACCCACTACATCTCATTATTAATGTGGACTTCCCTGCTAGCATTAAAAGAAAATAAAAAATAATTGATTTTTGTGTTGCTACAGTTCTACTTATAGCACTCATAAAAACAAATTTAAGGTGTGTTAAACAACTAAATGTAAAAGCAAATGAAACAAGTCTTATCCCACTTCTAAACTAAAAAAAAAGAAATCAGTAAACACAAAGTAAGAGATCATTTATATCATTGGGAATAAAGAAATACTTTCTTAAAAAGTATACTTAACACAATTGTTATAAAATAATAATTTATAAGTTTAACTGCATCAAGATTGTTTTCTTTATACTGAAAATTATATAAAAATCATAAAATATAAGAAACAAAAAGAAAATCCTAATGACATAGGTCAAAAGTATTAATGTCCAGAATGTAGAATGAAATCTTATAAATTTATATTTAAAAACAAACAATTGAAAGAGAATGATGCCAACAAACAATTCAGAGGAAAGAATATGGAAAACAAAAATCTATAAACTGAGATTGTCTGAATAGATTGGTGTATAGTTATTTTAAGAAAGTATAGGCAGTCATTTAAAAGAATGTAGTAGATCTTTATATACTGATGTGACAATATGTCTAAGATAAATAGTTAAATGAAAAAGACACAATGGAAAATTGCAAGTTGGTTAAAATACCAATTACCAAAACCAAAAAATCAAACCAAAAACCCAAATGAACAAACCTTACAATTCCCAAAAAGAATGTGTAATGCATAGAGAAATATCTAGAAGAACATCAAACAAATTGGTTAGAGTTATGTATTCCTAGTTTTTCCTTTTGTAATTTTACAAACTTGAAAGCAATCCTCTTTTAAGCACCTGAATATGATGAGCAGGCATGGCTGTCAGCCACCTGCTTCTGTTTTCCTCCCTGTTTCAGGTGAGTACCACACTTCATCCTCATCAGTGAAGCAATCTGAGAAGCTATTCCAAAGAAAATTTAATCAAGGGGCAATTCCCAGGACTGTTACTCCTGCCAGCTCAGAGCATGGGAGTGCTTCATTTGCTTGCTGAAAGTGAGCAATGTTGCCTTCCCAGGTTGGAGCTGCCTGCTACCATGCTCACCTGATTAGAAATCTCACAGACTCTTCTCATTTTTAGTCCATCTTGCTTGTCAAAAATATAAAGAGTTCACAAAACTTTCTCTTCACAGGCAACTGTACCAAACATGAACAGGCTTCATGTGGAGAGAACAGCTCCTCCTGAGAGAGAATCTTTCTTTCCACTATTCTTGGACCCAAGAGAATATAAACAACAAATACGATTTAAACCGCAGACTCACAACACATGAAACACCTCCTCAGATAGCAGGAATAAAGGCATCACCAGGTTCCTGGAAAAAGTAACAATTAAAAGATAAAATGTGCACTTTGGCCCAAGTTGAATGATGACATTCTTCCAGATTTCAACAAGGCATTTACTTTATGAATGTGGAAAACTTGCTTTTTCTTTCTGGTCATCTCCCATCAACTAGAACAAAGGAGTAGAGAGAGTCTCAAACTTTGGGCAGCAATCATTTGCCTTCATAGAGCATTGCAGAATTTATTGTGCATTTGCTGTTACCCTTTCCTTTGATCTTTAAAATGTCCCTATGAGGTGGAAAGCTTTAGAGGAAAAAGCTACAATTTACAAACCTGTGAAGATTTGCCCAAAGTCACCAACTTTGGTAGCACCAAATCAGGGCTGACCTCTGGCCTGTGGTTTTATTACTTCCCAGGACCCCTCCTGTTGCACTGGAACTGCCCTTTGTTTGATCCTTTTGGGTGACTGGAAGGAAGCACTAGAGCCATAAAGAGGAGGAGAAAGTAATCCAGTGTCTCTTGTGTGCTTTCCCCGTGCTATACAGCACTAGCAGTTGTCAGGCAGCATGAAGTCCAGTCAGAGCCTGCAGCTGGGGACTGAGACCTGATATGACAGGGGCTGAAATGCTCCACTTACATCCCCTCTGCCACCTCTCAGTGCCCCTGAAGCCACGTGGGCACCTCCAGCTCCCAACAGTTTTTACCCCAGGCACCAGCAGCTCTTTGAGTTTTCTGATACCACAAAAGTGTGCTCAGCATGCTGCAGGGATTAATGTCACCAGGGACAACCCCCAACTAATGAGAGCTCGAAGTCAGTGAATAAAGGCTTTGGATCTTCCACCAGCCCTAGTGGGGCAGTCCTGAGTGTGTTCTGCGTGCTCCTTCGAGGGTCCCAGTGGCAGTGAGCCCCTTGCCACTGCTCATTAAAGCATCCTCTCTTTTGGCTTGTACACTTTTTCCATCTCACTCCTCCTATCTGCAATCATCTTCCAGATAAATATCTGTACCTAAGTCCTGTCTTAAGTTCGGCTTTTGGGGAACTAAAATAATACAATTCATGTTTTTATCTCATTCTGTTTGTTCTCCAAGTGCCTGGAGTAGAGTGAATATTTATTGAATGACTTTTTTTTTAATTAAAGTTTATTGGGGTGATAATTGTTAGCAAAGTTACATAGGTTTCAGGTGTACAATTCTGTAATACATCATCTATATATCACATTGTGTGTTTACCACCCAGAGGCTGTGGAAAAAAAGGAATGCCCATACACTGTGATGGGAATGCAGATTGGTGCAGCCACTATGGAGGGCAATGTGGAGATTCTGCAAAAAGTTAAAAATAGAATTACCACATGACCTAACAACCCCTCTCTTGGTATTTACCAAAAGAAACCTGAATGACTTTCATTGATAGCAATTCCATTTCCTTTAATGTACAATATGTTTCTTTAAGTAGTAGGCAAAGTGAAGTTAAACAACAACAATAAAAACAAAACAAATGAATGATAATATCCACTCATCTGCCCTTTTATGGACTGGTTTCACAAGAGTAGGAAAGAGAAGACCAGGTCTTAAAATTTTTGTTTCAATTCTTTTGGTTAAATACCTACCCACATTCATACTTATTCCCAAATGCAGTACATTAAAATTGGTGTCTAAGTTTGTTTTGGGAATTACCTTGATCTCCTGAGTCACCATCATAAAGCTCATTTTCTTCCCCTAGTCAGATTTACTACACCTTTTCCCTTCTTCAGGTGACTGCCCCAGGTTCTATGGCTACAGGTTTCTGCCCAGGGTGCAGAGAACCTGGTGGCCAAGGAAAGGGGGTGTGCCTTTGTGCATAAAGAAACCCTTTACTAGAGTTGGGGAAGTTGTACTACTGCATGGAGGGATTGCTCTGCTCAAACAGGCTAACATTTTACAGAGACAGCAGGCTATCATGGAAAATACACAAGCAAACACCCCAAAACAAAAATGTACTTGTTCCTCAGAAGTCAGTGTTGCTGAGTATTACTTTAAGTTCTGTCACTTATTATTATGGCTGCTGCTGCAACTGCTACTATAAGTGATCACTGAGAAATTATTGGACCCCAGGTTCTATACTGAGTGCTTTACATACCTTTTCTCATTCTACTCTCAGAAAATTCCTGCTAATGGACACTGTGGTAATGCAATAGGGAATTTTTTTTTTCTGCTATGGAATTGGCCTCTGGGACCCAAAGAAAAGTCCATCATATATCCAACATCCTAAAGAGAGTTTGGGGGACTGGGTTGGCTAATGTGGAACTTTCAAAGACAGGATCTAGCTGACTCTATACGGCCAGCCATGGTCCAGCTTTCCAATCCTCTGGAAGCTGTGTCCAGGAGGATAGATGTTTGAATTTGGGAAAGTCCCACTCAGGCTCAAAATGTGGAGAGTAACAGGGTTACTGTTGGAAATTTTTCCTTTCATGGGATACTTGAGGCTTAAATTAAATAATACATGTAAAATATTTAACATGGTGCCTGAAATGAAGTCACCATGTAATAATCACCAAGACTTATGGGTGGTAAAGCATGTGACTGGTGGCTTCCCAAGTGCCCTGCTCAATTTTCCTGAGTATGTTGGGCCCAAGTCTCTGTGACATCAAGTCTGTACATAACCATCCTTTGTCAATACTCCTTGACAGAGGCAAACATATAAGAGTGGTACTGTGCTAAAGGTCCAGCTGTTTGCTGCATGAAAGCCAAAACTCAAGAGGTAAAATTGGTGGAAAGAAAAGTAGGTTTATTCCAAAATGCCAGCATTGAGGGAAGACAGTGGACTTCTTGTCACAAAGACTGCCTTCCACTCTTAATAATTTTATAGACATGTAAGGAGAGACAGAACAAATGCAAGGAGAAGTTGGTCAGGCAATTCCTAAAGATGGTGCTTCCCAGAGGCTGGTTTGTTTCTGGGTTAGGAGTGGATCTTATGCAGATGTGAAAACTTCTTTCAAGTCAGGTATGCATACAGACTGAAGTAAACAGAACCATTGAAACTTGTAGTATGCATAGTAAATGTATAATAAACAGAATTATTAAGGTTTGATGGAAGGAGAAGTGAGCAAAGAAAAGAAAAACTTTCAAAAAGTCCCAAGCTAAACTACACTGTAGAATCAAATTACACTAGAGGTTTAAATCTCAAACTAGACGACATAGTGTCACCTTTACAAGAGTACAGCCCCAAGGAATGGGGGTCATGGGACCTGGGTGGGATGGAGACAGATGTCCTGGTGGATGTATCTGGAGAGGTGGACTACCAGAGGAATAGTTGTAAAGAAAAGAGAAATGCCAACCTCAAATACTGCCATAGATGTGAATGTGTTTTGGAGGTGATGAAACTGGGTGCAACTGAGTCCGGGGTGCATGCTGCTTGTGCCACTCAGCCAATAGACCAACATAGGAGTTGGGCTATAGGATAAGTGTTTATTGTCAGAGCGCCAGTGACCTGAGAAGGCAGCATATTAACACCTTCAAAAACTGCCTTAACATTCTCAGACCACTTTAAGGTATTTAAGGGAATATCTGGACATTCCTCCAGAGGTTGTGATGGCTCTGGGGGTCTGCGTGGAGCCTTCCCTCTGGCAACATGGTTGGTGGCATCAGCAACCCAAGAATAATGATGGGAGTAGCCTGGAAAGAATGCTAGACCATAGAGATTGTGATCAATAAGCCTAAGGGTCTTAATCATAAATTTCAGGGTAATTTTCTAAAACAGGGAACTGGGACAGGGGGCATTCTGAGCTCAAGCTTCAGGGGGATGATCTATTGTTAAGTTATCGGGAGGGAAAGGAAAGATGAGGCCTGGAACGTTGCAAGGGTTGTATTATGGGGTCCTAACTGGTCCCTAAGTCAATTCCCCCTGTCTTTTATTCATTTTATTTCTATAACATTAGTATGGTTGCAAGGGTAGGGGATGATAACCATTCGTGGTTGCTCCCTGCTGAGAGTTGGTGTTGTCCCTGCCTATGGGAATCTATTAGAACAGGGAGGAGGCTGTTTATGGCATATGAAGCATTCAGAGAGGCAAGTACCCCTGGCTATTATATCAGCCTTTTCTCCCTAGAGGAGCCTGGGGAAGAGGAGAGTGAAATGGACTAAAATTACGGTGATGAAAGAAACATCCCAGGTGGGGCATAAGAAGAGAGAAAAATTAGACCCAAAAGAGAAAGGTAATAATGAGCAGCTCCAGCAGTCATCAGTACTTATCATCAACCTTGGAAGGTTTACTTATTTGTCTGTTTGAGGAGGAGCTTAAGGTCTTCAATTGGCTTATAGGAACAGAAGTGATAGTCTTCCTTCTGGGGGAGTCCTGTGGAGACTTAAATGAAACAGGTTTGATTCAAGGGAAGTGGACCCAGTCACTTACTCTCAAAAGGCTGACAACAGCTGGGGTGCTTGGAAAAACTGCAAAGGATCCCTTCCATTTAGGAGCTAACTGCTCTGTCCGGGACCCTAACCCCCTCTAGGCTTCTAACAGTACTTGGTTCCTAGCTTTCCGGGGCTACAATGTGTAGAGAGGTCAGCCTGGGAGAGGTGCCATTCCCCCATATTTCCTAAGTGCCTGCTGAACCTCTCCCAAGTTTACAACATAGGAAATAACAGAATTGAGGTCAGAATCCAAAGCAATAGGCAGCAACTAGAGCTGGGGCTTAGAGGTCTCCTGACAAAACTTTTCCAGAGTCTTTTTAAAGTCTGATTTGCTAGTTTTACATTTCCTCTTATGTATAGGCCAATCGTAAGGGACAGGCTGAGTATGAGCCTAACTCTAGGGGCCCTGTTTATTCCCATAACCAAGGAATTAGGTCCAGAGGAAACAGGTCCAGAGTGAGTGGTCAAGACTGAATAAATGGCTCCCATATCAATCAGGCAATTAACAGGCTTACCTGCCATGTTAAGGGTCACCTGCAGTTCCAGCCCTGTGATAACAGCCTCTTTCTTCTTGGAAGCCACTGGGAACATCAGGCCCATCAGTCAATCAGAGCAATTTGTGGGGAAGGAGTTGGTCCCTGCTCCCTTTAGAACAGGGGACGACCCTTCCTCCAGTGCCCTTTTAGTTTGCTCAGGGGGCACAGCTGCTCTGGAGTATTAGGACACTCCTTACTCCAGTGGTCTGGGTTTCCACACTCAAAGTAGGCTCCTTTACCTGGTGTTCTTCGTCTGGGGTTGCCAGTGTGGCCCTGAGGTGGTTTCAGCCCTGGTCTGTAACTGCAACCAAAAGTCTAGCTTGTCTCCGGCCTCATCTCTGGTCTCGCTGTTCCTTTCTTTCCTCATTTTTCCTGACTTGGTTGTTAAAGACATTTAAACAAATTTCCTGGCCTTCTCTAAGATCTGAGTCTTTTCATCAAGATGCAACAATGCATCAGAATTACTATAATATCCTTTCAGGTTAGGGACAACATCAGGCCAAGCTTCCTAACACTGGTCCATATCTGACACCAAGGAGGGCACATGAACTCCAGTAGTCCCAAAATACAGAAGTTTATATAACGATTAGTAAAACTTAGTTCTTACTATTGCAGAGATCTAGTTTTCTTTGGTAACTAAGGACCTGATTAAAACAATATAAAACAGAAAATTTCTGGTGACACATAATCTCTGCTTTTTAAACAGAAAGCTTTTTAATAATGGTAGCAGACTACTAGTTCAAGATATTTGTCCTTAGCAAAGAGAGAAAACTCAACTCTATTAGCTTACTTTTGATATTCAAATTTATTTAATTAATCATATTTAATTTAACTACACATAAAATTCTCTCAAGACTTTTCACAATCCTTCTTTCCCAGTTTCTCTTAGTTTGTCTCTTCTCATTCATTCAGAAATGACCATCCTTAGGACCAACTATTTTCTTTTAGTTCCTTCAAAAATGTATTTCCATACCTTATACTTTTCTTGAAAATATACATTATTTTCTTTTATATTAATTACAATTCATAACCTTTAGAACCTTAATATTTACTGATAATTAAAAGCAAGTGATTACCATTTCCATTGGCAAATCCAGGAACATATTTCGCAATCTTCAAAAGCATAGGCTTTTGTAATAAAATACAAAATGTACTTATTAACAGATCTTAATTTATCTTTTAACATTTCTGTGACAAGAAGCTAGAAATAGATAAACTCAGACCTGTCTAATAATTAATATTTCAGCATTTCATTATTTTGAAATACCTAGATATTCAATAGTTTTTATCATTTAACACAACTTAGCAAAACTAAAATCTTAAGTTACCAATAGATGCTGGGCAACCACATCCAAGCATCTACATTATATAAGTATTACTGAAAAGTTTCATCTAAAATCTTAGTTACTTCTTATTAGTTATTAACTCTATGAGATTTTATAGTTTATTACCCAAGCTATATTCTTGACAAAGTTTGTAGCAGGTATAACATGAATTTATTTTTGTAAACCCAGGTAAAACAAAAGATACCATATTTAATGTTAATAACCTTAAAAGACATATATATTTAAGTAAAAGTTAAACCAGCGTTAGTATCAAATGTTTTCTTAGATCGTGTGATCCTGAAAAGTACCCGGGTCAGTTATTATTTATTTCTAATTTATATAAGTGCTTAATCTTTTTTTAAGCCAAATATTATAACCTGGCAATACCATCCAGAGGCAAAAACATTATATTACATATAAAACATAAACAACAGAGATATCAGAGATCATATATATATATAGATGGAACTACCAACAATTGCAGAGGACAGTTCCAAGGAGGCTGAAAAAAAAGTGGGGGTTTTGCTTGTGAGATTAGTGCTTGCTTTTAAAAATGTCTTTTTTTTTTCTTCAGTAATCTCAGCCTCAGGCAGTAGTGGCTGTATTTACACTTCAGACTATCTGCAAGGTCTTGAAAGTTACTGAGAGTTGGAAAAATCTTTCAAGACTTTTACTTTTGCTAAGTTTCTGAATATAGAGTTGGTGTCCAATTATAAGTGAATTAGAAGATAGGTGGATTCTCCTTTTCTCTGAACTGTCAGTTTAGTTCCCTTCTTTTTACAGTCTATTACAAAGTCTTATACATAAGAGATTTCATTCTATTTCCCAGACCTCTAACAGAACAATCCCAGTTGCAAAATAGTATAATAATTCAGTGAACTATTGAGTGACCAGCACCCTCCAGAATCTAACATGTGCATTGGCCAAGCAGTACTGTATTAGAATATTAATTTCTTTTTGGTCAATAGCTCATAGCCATAGTTTTGCCAATGGCCTAATGTTTTGCCTAACAGGTTCCCAGCCAGGATTGAAAACTTAGATCCCATTATTGAGTTGGAACAGATGCAGCTGCTCTTAGTACAGACTTAAACACACAGCCACATAATGAAGTATTCCTTGGATCGGACAGACAAAACCAGAAAAATCAGGCTTGAACAATTTGTCTCCTGGCTTTTTGGTCCATAAGTCTCGTGTGTCATGATCACCTGATTGTGTTAGATCTAATCTGAGATCATCCCCAGCTGTAGGATAGTTTAATTTTTAGAAAGCAACCAGGTAGTCTTTAACTTGCTTGAATGCTCTTTCCTGCTCTTCAGTCCGTTCGAAGTTTTCTGCCTCCTAGTAATCTTATAAAAGGAAGCCAGCAGTGCACCCATGTATGGTATATGCTGTCTCTAATACCTAAATAGTCCAATTAATCTTAGTGCTGCCAATTTATCAGTGGGAGCTTTAAGGTTAAGGATTTTGTCTATAGATGTCTGGGGTACCTGTCTCCCTTTGGAAGACCATGTTATGCCCAAGAACTTCTCAGAGGTATCTGAACCAGTTGTTTTATCCAAATTAATGGACCATCCTTTCGATCTGAGATCTTTTATTAATAATTCTTTTTCTCTAGCCAGAGTTTCTTTATCATCACAGCATAATGATATCAATATAGGAGATGATCAGAGAGGTATATTTTGTGTTGCCTATTTGTGATAATAGTGTGTGTGCAATCACAGGGCTGTTTAAATATCCCTGTGATAACCTATTAAATTGATACTGTGTTCCTTCCCATGTAAAGGTCGTATATTCTTTGCTCTCTTTGGATATTGGAATTGCAAAGAACATATCAAACATGTCAATAGTGACATAGTATTTACTACTCCTGTTGGTGATCCTATTTATCACCTCTTCAGCATCAGGTAAGGTGCCTGGCATCTTAGGACTGTGTTTATTAAGATTTCTATAATCAATAGTTAATCTGTATTGGCCACTAGGCTTTCATATGAGCCATACAGGACTGTTATATAAGTGCGATCTGCCCTTGGAGATGATACCTTGTTTTTATAACTCCAATATTTTATCTGCTATCTCTTTGTGTCCCCATTTTAAGGGGTATTGTTTAGTGAAAGTGTGGTGGAGAGGCTTTGGCAATGGTTCCAGTGGGATTTTTACAGCTGCCAGTCTAACTTTAAAGTTTTTAAGCCTCTTGAAGGGGAAGTAGGTATTAAAGTGTAGCTGAATTAAATCCATTCCAATAATATTTTTTACATTGGTAGAGGTACATATTGTACAAGTTAAAGGTGCATTGTTGTTGTTTAAAATTGTCATTTTTATCTTTATATGTTACCATTATTTTTCCTCCTGATCCCTCTGTATTAATACTATCAGAAACCTGTGTATTTCTATTACCTACTTTTTAAGCATGTTTCTTTGGGATCCCATATCTAATAAAAATTCTTCTATGCAAAGTTCCTTATGTGTCTCTATATACAATTTAATATATGGTCTATTGTCCCTGGGCCTGCTATCTAATTTTACCAATGCCACTCTAAGACTAGCCTGTTTTTTAAAACAAATTTTGTGTGAAGTTTCTTATGGCCCCTCTCTGTTGTTGAAAATTGGGAATTTGCTATCTGGGCCTGGGGTTATGCCAACTTGGACCTGGTTGATTTTTAGGTCTTGGCCATGTCCCTAGTCTTGGCTGATTTCCTTTGCTGTCGCTGTAGCTGAGGGTTCTGTCTCTGTGGATAATTTTGTTTTGGCTGGAGTCCCAGTCATGGTCTGAAATTAAATTTTGGTCCAATCCAATTTCATTTTTTTTAATTAAAATTTATTAGGGTGACAATGGTTAGCAAAGTTACATAGATTTCAGGTGTACAATTCTGTAATATATCATCTATGTATCACATTGTGTGTTCACCACCCAGAGTCAGTTCTCTTTTCATCACCGTATATTTGATCCATTTTACCGTTATTTACCACCCCTTCCCCCCTTACCCTCTGGTAACCACTAAACTATTGTCTGTGTCTATGAGTTCTGTGTCTTCATTTGTTTTTGTTGTTGTTGTTTTTGTTCTTTTGTTGTTTTCAGTTTTATATACCACATATCAGTGAAATCATATGGTCCTCAATTTTTTCTGTGTGATTTACTTTGCTTAGCATTATAATCTCAAGATCCATCCATGTTGTTGCAAATGGCACTACTTAATTTTTTCTTATGACCAAGCAATCCCTCTCTTGGGTAACTACCCAAAAAATCTGAAAACATTTATCTATAAACATATATGTGCTCTGATGTTCATTGCAGCTTTATTTACAGTGGCCAAGACATGGAAACAACCAAGTATCCTTTGATAGATGATTAGATAAAGAAATTGTGGTATATATACACAATGGAATACTATTCTGCAATTTTGTATTTTTTTCTGGAGTTGCCATCTTCTTGTTTCTTGTCTTTTACCTGTATTTTCGGTGCTAATTCTAACATTAAACGTAGACTTTTGTGCTCTATGTAATTCATCTACCAATCTGAAAAACTTAATTATATCTTCTATGGTTTGTTCCTGTGCAATTGAATTCATATATGATATTTTTAAATGTAGTGGCACTCCTCTCAATATTGCCTTTATAATGCCATTTGTTGTGGCAACATGCATTGGCGTGTTTACATGTTTGTCATATATCATTGCTAAATTCCCAATTTTCCAGTAGTTTTAATGGCCCAATGTGTGTCTTTCCATTGCAGTCCATCCCCCAGCATGGTTAAGTATTGCTCTCCAAGCCTTCACTATCCAATCCCATAAGGTTAGCATATTATGAGGATACACTGTAGTGAGTATGATTAGCTGTGAATTTAGTGCAGATTGTTCTATAATAGCTGATATTTGTCTCATTTCTGTACCTGTCATCATGATTGTATTGGATCCTTTATCTCCAATTTTTTTTAAAGATTTTTATTGGGGAATTGGGGGGATGGGAACAGTGCTGGGGAATTGGGGGAAGGGGAACAGACAAGTTGCTGTCGTTTTGTTCTTCAGTCTAGTTGTGGAGGACGTTGCTTCACTGGCCCAAGTTGGCACCATCATTGCACTCTTCACAGTCAAGGCAGATCGGTCGCCGGCTTCTGGACGGCCGCTCACTGTGGCTGCTGGCCGCTCACGTTGGCTGCTGGCTACACACGGTAGCCCATGGCAACCCACTGCCACAGGGACTGCAGTCTATGCCGTCGCAGGTGACTCATGGGCAGCCCAGCTCCAGGTTGAGCTGTTGTCCAGCATCTTAACTGTAGAGGGCAGTGTCACTGGCCCTCATATGTGGGATCTGAACCGGGGCCCTCTGGCATCCCAAGCCAGCTCTTAACCATCGCGCCACTCGGCCAGCCCCTATCCCAAATTTTTAATAGCCACTTTATGTATGATTCATCGTTTTTGACAAAATTCTACTCTCATGTTTTGAAGTTTTGCTCTTGTATATTCTCTACCCTCTTCTACTCTCTGTGGGTTTCCTTGACTATGATTATAATCCATAACACTTTTTTCTTGTGATTACCGGTATAGTCTTATAAATCTGGTCAGCATCCTATGGATTATCATAATTTCCTGGATCCTCTGGGTGCAGTTCCTTAGGCTTAATGTCATCATCAAAGGTGACTCACCAAGTCTGCAGATTTGCTTCTGTTTAGGATTCTCCGAGCCAGGGTTCTTCCTTTATTCCTGTTACTATCTGCTTGTGACAGGGATTTCAGAAGGAGTACAGGTATTTCCTGCTTACGCGCCCTTTTTATTAGAGGTTCTAAATTCCTTAGGTTTTTGAGGTCTGTCCATACATCCTCAGGGGTCCGTATGGGAAGCTTTTTCCTTACTTCTACTTTGGTTGGATACCATGGGTCCTCTGCACTAAGTATGGTTTTTGAACATCCTCTCACCTTCAGTATTTATTTAAATTTGTTTGCTACTGCTAGCATTTCTATAGTAAGTTATAAACCAGTTTATATCAGAATTTTGCTTCCACAGAAGGAATTCCTGCTTTATCTTATTAGAGCAAAAATTTTGCCTTACTCTTTCCTCACACAGTTCAGCCTTTTCTTATGCAAGTTTGGCTAAGTATTTTCCCACATATTCTTGGTTAAGCCAGCTCGAGACTGCTTTAGCTTTTATTTTAATTTTAAAATTTTTCCAATCCTGCTGACTATGCCAAATGTCATGAGCGACCACTAGGCTTACAGTCCACGATGCAGTCTCTTCATGCAGGTTAGTGGGCCTTAACCCACGAGAGGAACTCGGAATGACTGTAGGCTCCCCAAGCATGCTCACCCATGGCATGAGTGAAGAACAAGGCATACACAGTTTGAATGTCTTTCAATCATGCATTTAATTATAACAGAATTATAACACATCATACATGATACATCACACATAGCCCAAAGTCATAGTTAATTGAGTAATGAACCAGTCCCAGGGTCAATCAGACTCTGGTGCTCGGGGTTGCTGGTCCAGGAGGGTGACCTGGCAGAGTTTCGGTCTGAGTCCTGAAGCTGAGCAGAGAGTTCTCGGAGCAGAGGAGCAGCGTGGTCACCTTTCAGTTGAGACTGGCTCTCCAATGTCCCAAAGTGCTGAGTTCTTAAGGTCTGTAGGGGTGTGCCCTGTCTTGTCAGTCCATGCAGCTGCTTCATGGCCATCTAATACTTGTTTACTTGTACAAACAAGTTGTTTATTTCTTTGGGCATTCCTTGGCACAGTCCCACACAAAATGAAGTAACCCTTGCTCATTCAAAATGGAGTCACCCTTGCTCACACAAAATATATTTTTCAGGGGGCACTCTACACAGGGGGAGTACTTTCCCAGCTCCAGCCCATAGGGCTGCAGGAGCCCAGAGCTGAGATATTATAATTTATTCATCAAGATGGAGTTAGCAGGTTCTGTCCATGGTGGTGGTAGAGTGGGTGGCCAATGCAGAGAGGAGCGAGGTCAGCAAAAACGGTGGGCCCAATACTAAAAAAAAATTTTAAAGTATGTAGGTATCTGAAAATGTTTTCAAAAGAAAGTGCCTAAGATTATTGTTGATTCTTTCTTCTTACAGATGCTTATCTCGGCAAGATTTACACTAAGAAAATCTAGTTTTAGGTTTCCCTAAAGCAGACAATCAGCCCAGTGAAAGCCAAATGCCAGGGACAGCTAAAGCCAGAACTCTGAGCCTGTGTGGAATACCACTGCCCCCTCCCCGAAGAACTAGGACTACCTGGCTGTTGTGGTTTATGTTTTATGGGTCTTGGTGATTTTTTGAGGTCCTTTACTACAAGGATTTTTCTCTGCCTGCTTGGAGACTTTTTCTTCCACCCACTCAAGTATGCAACAGGCTCTGGTTCTCTGCCTCAGGGTAGAAAAGTGGCAAGGACAGAGAGATAAGCCGGAGAGATTTCCTGGCTTTTGTGTCCACAAGCCTGTTCCCACAGGGGCTGGGGTTCTCAATGCTAGTGAAGGAGGTAGAGGGAGAGAAATTATGTTGTGGAAGCAACATGCCTTGGAAACAATAGGGAGGAGAGTGGAGCTTTTCCCAAAGGGAAGAGAGAGAGAGAGAGAGAGAGAGAGAGAGAGAGAGAGAGAGATCTTCCTAGGCTGAGAGAAAAGAAAGAGCATTGTGGTAGACAGGAGACTTCTCCTTGTTCAGAGGCGGGGACTGGGGAGAGAAGAGCAGGGCCTTTGTGACAGTAACTCAAGACCTGCAGCACAGCACCTCTTGGGCAGCTCTCAGGAACCTGTAGGCCTGAGATACTCAGTGGTTGGCTGTGGTGTTCTCGGGGCATTTTTGTGGTGTGGTCATGAGCCCAGAACTGGTGCAGGAGGCGAGACTGCATTGACTTTGTAGAAACTATTAACCACACCCCTTAGCTCCCTGGAACCCCACCCCACCCACCTAGAGCTGCATTGCCAGGGGCACTGTGGGCACCTGGGTGGCCAGCCCTGTCCCACAAGCCACAGAGGCCTTTTATAGCAGTGGACAGTCTGTGGTGGCCCGTGGAGATTTTGATGGTAGACAATGACACAAAACATGCTCAGCAGCCTCTCTGGGGCAGCTCTTGGGAATTTTCCTACCAGTATTGGGCCTGAGGCAAGCGGTGGCTGGCTGTGGTGTTCTTGGGGCACTGTTCAAAGTGGTTCCAGGCTGGGCACTGGTATAAGAACTGAATCTGCATTAACTTTGTAAAAACCACCGGCCAAGTCTGGTGACTCCCTGGGACTCCACCCCACCCAGCTAGTGCTTGCATTGCCAAGGGCACTCTCGACAAAGAGTTATCCAGTCTGGCCTGTGCACCTAAGGAGGCTCTTTCAACAGCTGGGCCTCAAGAGTAGCTGGTGGGTGGCAATAGTCCTAGGGAGCCATGGGCTTTGGATAAGCTACTTCAGGCTAGCTACTGGTGGCAGCCAGCCTCAGTTCACAGCCAGGCTACACCCACATGACTCCAGATTCAGCACAGGCAGCAGCCAACCACATATAGCTTTATGGCTCCTACTAGGTAACTGTGAGCTGGTCATAGGGGAAGCTGAAATTAACCTACATGGGAGCACTACCAAAAGACACAAGAAACAACACACCTAGAGACCAGCTTCAGACCATACCAGAGCACTACCTGGTTAGCCTCACAAGCATACCCAAAGGGGTGTTGCTAAAGGCACAAGAGCCTGTGAGTACAAAGCCTCCTTTGAGGGGTCAGTCCCCACACAGCACCTCATACAACCTGGGCATAGCCAATCCTCATAGTCATCCTGGGAGCCAAACCCATGAACTGATATGCCAAAAGCAATCAAGGCTCAACCAAGAAATGGGAGTACACACAACACTCTCAAGGGACACTCCTGGAATGCATGCACAGGAGATCAAGAATACTGCACCATTGGACCACACAGAATACATACTACATATGGCCACCCAGCAAAGGCAGAGAGACATAGGAGATATACCTAATACATAGGAGCAAACACAGTGCAGCAGCCAAAATGAAGGGAAAAAAGGGGGGTCCCAAATAAAAGAACAAAAGAAACCTCCAGAAATAGAACTAAATGAAATAAAGACAACCAACCTACCAGAGACAGAGTTTAAAACACTGGTTATAAGAATGCTAAAGGATATAGTGAGAATTTAAACACAAGCCTATTGCCACCCAACAGGCATAAAGAAGGACATAGAAACCATAAAAAGGAACCAGTCAGAAATAAAGAATACAATAACTGAAATGAAGAATACACTAAAAGGAACCACTAGCAGATTACATGAAGCAGAGGATAGAATCAGCAATTTAGAAGACAAGGTAGCAGAAAAAAACCAATTGAAACAACAACAAAAAGAATATAAACAATGAAGATAGTTTAAAGGATTTATGTGTCAACATCCATTATAACAACATTCGCATGATAAGAGTACTAGAAGGAGAAGAGAGGGAGCAAGGGATGGAGGACCTATTTGAAGAAATAATGACTAAAAACTGCCCTAATCTGGTGAACGAAATAGAAATACAAGGCCAGGAAGAACAGAGAGTCCCAAATACAATGAACCCAACCAGGCCCAAACTAAGACACATCATAATTAAAATGGCAAAGGTTAAAGACAAAGAGAGAATCCTAAAAGCAGCAAGACAAAGACAGCTAGTTACTCACAAGGGAGCTCCCATAAGACTATCAGTTGCTTTATCAACAGGAAATTTTCAGGCCAGAGAGAGTGGCAGGAAATATCCAAAATAATGAAAAACAATGGCCTACAATACTCTGCTTAGCAAGCCTGTCATTTAAAATTGAAGGAGAGATAAAAAGAGCTTCCTAGACAAGAAAAAGCTAAAAAAATTACCACTGGGCCGTCCGAGTGGCTTGTTGGTTAAGAATTGGCTTGGGAGCATGAGCTCTGAGCAGCAGTGATGCCAGTTCAGATCCCACATGGGGGCCAGTGACACTGCGCCCTCTACAGCTAAAATGGTGAACAACAGCTCAACCTGGAGCTGGGCTGCTGTGAGACACCGGTGACTGTGTAGGCTGCAGTGGGCTGCTGTGAGCTACCGTGAGTGGCCATCCAGTGGCCGGCGACTGACTGCCTCACCCGGGAAGAGTTCAATGATCATAATTCCAACATGGTCCAGTGAAGCAACGTCCTCCACAACTAGACTGAAGAACAAAAGGACAGCAACTTGTCTGTTCCTTCCCCTGATGCCCCAACGCTATTCCCTTCCTCCAATTCCCCAATAAAAAATCTTAAAAAAGAAAAATTACCACCAAGACAGTATTACAAAAAATGTTAAGGGCCAGCCAAGTGGCGCGTTGGTTAAGCACTGGCTTGGGACGCCAGAGGGCCCCGGTTCGGATCCCACATATGAGGGCCAGTGACACTGCCCTCTACAGCTAAGATGCTGAACAACAGCTCAACCT
>NW_017732288.1:456439-503090 GCF_001890085.2 Hipposideros armiger | reverse complement strand
CAACTTGGACCAGTGAAGCGACATCCTCCACAACTAGACTGAAGAACAAAACGACAGCAACTTGTCTGTTCCCCTTCCCCCAATTCCCCAGGACTGTTCCCATCCCCCAATTCCCCAATAAAAATCTTAAAAAAAAATGTTAAAAGGACTTCTTTAAGCAAAAGAAAGGCGAATACAAAGAAACAAATCAATGAAGATAAAAAATATGAAGAAAAAATGGCAATAACTGTGTACGTATCAATAATCACTTTAAATGGATTAAATGCTTCAATCAAATGACATAGGGTAGGGCCAGCCGAGTGGCTCAGTTGGTTAAGAGTTTGAGCAACAGGGTTGCTGGTTCGATTCCCACATGGGCCCAAGCTGAGATGGCCCAGCTAAGAAATATAAATAAATAAAATTTTAAAAAATAAAAATCTTAAAAAAAAAAGACGTAGGGTAACTGAGTGGAAAAGAAAACAGGACCCATGCATATGCTGTCTACAAGAGACCCACCTTAGAGCAAAAGACACACACAGACAAACTAAAGGGATGGAAATAGATATTTCATACAAATGGAAACAAGAAAAAAACTGGGTAGCAATACTGCCGAGGTTTGACAATTAAGTTCGCGCACACACTGCAAAGATGTTGCTAACCTTTTTTGATATCAGAGAGATTATTCATTATGAATTTGTACCAACTGGACAAACAGTTAACCAAATGTACTATTTGGAAGTGCTGAAAAGGCTGCGTAAAAAAGTTAGACGACCTGAATTTTTTGCAAACAATTAATGGCTCTTACATCACAACAATGCTGGTGCTCACATGGTACTGTCTGTGAGGGAGTTTTTAGCCAGTAAACAAATAATTGTATTGGAACACCCTTCCTAATCACCTGATTTGGCCCCCAATGACTTCTTTTTTTACCCAAAGATAAAGGGAATATTGAAAGGAAGACATTTGGATGACATTCAGGACATCAAGGATAATATGATGACAGCTCTAATGGTCATTTCAAAAAAAAGAGTTCCAAAATTGCTTAGAAGTGTGGACTAGGCACTGGCATTGGTGCATAGCTTCCCAAGGGGAGTACTTTGAAGGTGGCCATAGTGATATTCAGCAATGAGATATGTAGCACTTTTTCTAGGAAGAGTTCACAAACTTAATTGTCTGACCTCGTATATAGGACAAAATAGACTTTAAAACAAAGACTATAAGAGACAAAGAAGGACATTACATGCTAACTGAACCATCAATGTCACAAGAGGACATTACTCTAGTAAACATCTATGCACACAACATAGGAGTACCTAAATATGTTAAACAAATATTGACTGACATAAAAGCACAGATCAACAGTAACATGATCACAGAATGGGACGTTAACACCCCACTGACACCAATGGACAGATCTTCCACACAGAATATCAAGACAGAAACAGCAGCCTTAAATGACACACTAGAAGATGAATTTAATTGATATTTTTAGAGCATTTCACCCCAGAGCAGCAGAATATACACTCTTCAAGTGCACACGGGACATTTCTAAGATAGATGATATGTTAGGCCACAAAACAAGTCTCAGTAAATTTAAGAAGATTGATATCATAGCAAGCATCTTCTATGACCACAGTGGTATGAAACTAGAAATCAATTACAAGAAAAAAAAAAAGAAAATTGCTCAAACACATGGAGACTAAATAACATGCAACTAAATAATGAATGGGTCAACAGCAAAATCAAGGAAGAAATCAAATGTTACATTGAGACAATTTAAAATGAAAAGACAATGACCCAAAGTCTATGGTACACAGCGAAAGCAGTCCTATGAGGGAAATTCATAGCAATGTACACCTACCCAAATGGAAAAAAAAAATCTCAAACCATCTATCTTTTCACATAAGGGAACTGGAAAAAGAACAGCAAACAAAGGTCAAAGTCACCACAAGGAAAAAAATAAAAAAGATAAGAGCAGAAATAAACAAAATAGAGACCAAAACAAAGATAAAAAAGATTAATGAAATTAAGAGCTGTTTTTTTTGAAAACTTAAACAAAATTGACAAACCTTTAACAAGACTTATTAAGAAAATGAGAGAGGACCCAAATGAATAAAGTCAGCAATAAAATAGGAGAAGTGACAAGTGACACCACAGAAATACAAAAAAAAAAAAATTAAAGTGTTTTGAGGTGACAATGGTTAGTAAAGTTAAATAGCTTTCAAATGTACAATTCTATAATACATCATCTATAAATCATATTGTGTGTTCATCACTCAGAGTCAGTTCTTTTTCCATCACCATATATTTGATTCCATTTACCCTCATCTACCATGTTCCCTCCCCCTTACCCTCTAGTGGTTACCAAAAAAAATTTAAGGAAATGCTATGAGCAACTATATGCCAACAAGTTGGAAGAAATTTTAAAAATTCCTAGACATATACAATCCTCCAAGACTGAATTCAAAAGAAGCAGAAAACCTGAACAGACTGATTACTACCAATGAAATTGAATCAGTAACCAACAAGCTCCCAACAAACAAATGTCCTGGACCAGATGGCTTCACAGGTGAACTTCACTAAACAGTCAAAAAAGAATTAACACCTATTCTCCTCAAACAGTTCCCAAAATATCCAGGAGAAGAGAATGCTCCCAAGCTCATTTTACAAGGACACCATTACTCTGATTCCAAAACCAGAAAAGGACATTATGAAAAAAAAAAAGTTATAGGCCAATAACCCTAATGAAAATAGATGCAAAAATTCTCAACAAAATATTAGCAAACCGAATTCAGCCATACATTAAAAAGATCATACACCATGATCAAGTGGGATTCATTCCTGGTATGTAAGTTTGGTTAAGTATCTGCAAAGCAATCAATGTGATATACCACATAAACAAAATGAAAAATAAAAATTATATGGTCATACAATAGATGCAGAAAAAGCATTTGACAAATCCAGCATTAGTTTATGATAAAAAGTTTCAGCAAAATGGGAATACAGAGAATATATCTCAATAAAGGCCATATATGACAAATCCACAATTAATATCATACTCAATGGGAAAAAGCTAAAAGCATTCTTCTCAAGATCAGGAACAAGATAAGGATGACCACTTTCACCACTTTTATTCAACATAGTACTTACTGGATGTTTTAGCCACAGCAATCAGACATTAAAAAGAAATAAAAAGCATCCAAATGGGAAAGGAAGAAGTAAAATTGTCAGTATTTACAGATGACATCATACTATATGTAGTAAACACCAAAGATTTTACTAAAAAAACTATTCAAACTGATAAATGAATTTAGTAAAGTAGCAGGATACAAAATCAATACTCAGAAATCAGTTGCAGTTTTATACACTGATAATGAACTATCAGAAAGAGAAATTAAGAAAGCAATCCTATTTACAATTGCATAAAAAAATACTTAGGAATAAATTTAACAGAGGAAGTAAAAGACCTGTACTCAGAATATTATAAGACATTGAAGAAAAAAATTAAAGGAGATACAAATAAATGGAAACACATACCATGCTCATGGATAGGAAGAATTAATATAGTTAAAATGTCAATATTACCCAAAGCAATATATAGATTCAATGCAATCCTTATCAAAATGCCAATGGAATTTTTCACAGAACTAGAACAAATAATCCCAAAATTTATATGGAACCATAACAGATCCCAAATAGCAATGGCAATCCTGAGAAATAAAAATGAAGCTGGAAGTATCATGCTACCTGATATAAAATTATGCTATAAGGCTATAGTAATCAAAACAGCGTGGCATTGACATAAAAACAGACACATAGATCAATAGAACAGAATAGAGAGCACAGAAATAAATCCATGCCTACATGATCACTTAATTTACAACAAAGGAAGCAAGAATATGCATTAGGATAAAGACAATCTATTTAATAAATAGTGCTTGGAAAACTTAACAGATACATGCCCCCCAAAATGAAACTGAACCACCTCCTTATGCCGTATACAAGAATATACTAAAAATAGATTAAAGACTTAAATGTAAGACCTGAAACCATAAAACTCCTAGAAGAAAATAAAGGAAGTAAACTCTCAGATATTACCCTTAGTAATATTTTTACTGATATATCTCCTTGGACAAGGGAAACAAAAGAAAAAATAAACAAATTGGACTACATCAAACTAAAAAGTTTTCACAGTAAAGGAAACCATAAACAAAACAAAAAGACATCCTACTAAATGGGAGAAGATATTTGCAATAATACATCTGATGAGAGGTTAATATCTAAAACTTATTTAAAAACTCATACAATTCAAAACACATGCAACTACAACAGCAACAATAACAAACAATCCTTCTAATAAATGGACAGAGGACAAGAATAGATGTTTTTCCAAAGAGGACATATAAATGGCCAATAGACATGAAAAGAAGCTCAACATCACTAATCATCAGAGAAATGCAAATAAAAACCACAATGAGATATCACCTTACTCCTGTCAGAATGGCTCTCATCAATAAATCAGCAAACAGCAAGTGCTGGAAAGGATGTGGAGAAAAGGGAATCCTTATGCACTGTTGGTGGGATTGTAAAGTGGTGCCATCCACTATGCAAAACATATGGAGGTTCTTCTAAAAATTAAAAATAGAACTACCTTATGACCCAATAATTCTACTCCTAGGCATTTATCCAAAGAAATACAAAACACTAATTCAAAAAAATGTATTCACCCCTATGTTTACTGCAGCACGATTTACAATAGTCAGGATATGGAAACAACCAAAATGCTCATCAATAGATGATTGGATAAAGAAATTGTGATACATTTATACAGTGGATTATTACTCTGCCATAAAAAGAATGAAATCTTACCATTTGGAACAACGTGAATGGACCTAGTGGATATTATGCTAAGTGAAATAAATCAGATTGAAAAAGACAAATACCATATGATCTCACTTATATGTGGAATCTAAAGAAAAGAATAAATGAGCAAACAAAATAAAAATACTATCATAGATACAGAGAAAAAACTGATGGTTGCTGGATGGGAGGGATGTTGAAGGATGGGTGAGAGGTAAAGGGATTAGGAAGTACAAATTGGTAGTCACAAAATAGTCATGGGGATGTGAAATACAGTATGAGAAATATAATCAATGATGTTGTAAAGACTATGTAGGGTGCGAGATGGGTACTGAACTTACCAGGGGAATCACTTAATAGATTATATCAATGCCTCACCACTGTGCTATACACCTGAAATTAACATAAAATAATATTGAATGTCAACTGTATACCGTATTTTCCCATGTATAAGATGCACACTTTTTTGAAAAATTTGGGGTTTAAAAATTGGGTGCTTCTTATACAGTGGTTGTAGATTTTTTGACTTGCGTTTTCTGCTTTTTTCGTGCTTGCTTTTGCACTCATTGTTGTAGTTTTTTTACTTGCATTTCCCGCTTTTTCGTGCTTGTTGTCTTTGCACTCATTGTTTCTCACTTGTTACCGGTATATTACGGTAGGTTACATTTTACCACTTTCTGTCCAGAAATGGCTCAGAAAAGATTTTTGTACAGTGTTGAATTCAAGTTAAAAGTGATCCAGTTTACAAAAGTGAATGCAAATCGTGCTGCTGAAAGTAAGTTTGGTCCTCCTCCAACTGAGAAAACATTCTGAGACTGGCTACGGGAAGAAGAAACCCTACTGAAAATGCCATGGCAGAAGAAGGCCATGAGGGGCAAGTCAGCAAAATGGCCAGATTTAGAGAGGGAATTGAAGATATGGATTGAAGAGCAAAGGGCAATTGTAATTCCTGTGTCCACAAAGATGGTTCAGCATGAGGCAAGAAGAATTGCTGATGAAAAAGAAGTTACTGAGTTCAAAGGAGGACACAATTGGTGCTTCAGGTTCATGAAACGGAATGGACTAAGCATGCATACATGCACCAGACTTGCACAAAAGATGCCTGAAAGCTATGAGCAGAAGGTCTTTGAATTTCATCATTTTGTCATTCAATGTCAGAAGACACATGAGTTTGAGTTGGGACAGATTGCAAATATGGATGAAGTCCCCCTTCAATCTGATGTCCCAAGTAACAGAACTGTTGATAAGAAGGGGGTGAAAACTGTAACTGTGAACACAAGTGGACATGAAAAGAGCCATTATACAGTTGTTCTAGCTTGTTGTGCTGACGGAACCAAACTGCCTCCTATGCTAATTTTCAAACACAAAACAATGCCAAAAGAAGACGAGGCACTATATGAAGACAATGATTCATCATCAGATACAGATGAGGACAAGATAATGGTTGGGAGTTTTGATGGTGATGAGGAGTTGTATGAATTTTATGATGAATAAAACTTGAGTTCAATAACTTTATGTAATACATTTTTTTCAAATTTCAGGCCCCCAAATTAAGGTGCATCTTACACATGGGAGCATGTTATACATGGGGAAATACAGTGTGTGTGTGTGTATATATATATATATATATATATATATATATATATATATATATATATATATATATATATATATATATATATATATATATATATATATATGCCAAAAATGTATACACATTTAAGAAAGGAAAAAACTGTATTGAAATTGTAATACTCAATATACACCAATAACAAAAGATGAATACCAGCCACGTTTGACTTCTGCAATTACAAAAGGTGCTCAAAGTGGTTACCATCAGCATCCAGACACTTCTGATTATGGCAATCTACTGCTTGAGCAACGTTGACCAAAGTGTCCATGTGTATCACTGCACATGCCCTTTCAATTTCTTCCCGAAGTATCACCAGTATAGCTGGTTTTCTATGGTACATCACATCCTTTAAAGTCTCCCATAGATAGAAGTCAAGGGGTGTCACATCAGGAAAACATGGGGGAAACTCAACTGCACCTCTTTGTCCTATCCATTGTCCTGGCAAATTCTCATCGAGGTAAGCTCTCATGTTTCAGTGGAAGTGCGGTGGGCGCAATCTTTTTAAGTAAAATCAATCATTCCCAAACAGTTGCAAGTAAATTGGATGTGTGTAGCATGTCTACTTGAAAAGTAATACATAGGTAACATCTCTTAAAATGTGTATACATTTTTTTGGCATCCCGGTATCTAATTATGGGATGGTGGGGTTATCCTTTTGTGAGGGGTGTAAATGTGTAATTGTTATGTTGTTTTGTACACCTGAAAATTGTAATAAAATTAAATTTAATTTAAAAAAAATGAAAAGACTGACCTAAAAATTAAATAAAAAATAAAGGAAAGGAAGGAGAGTACATGTATCCAAAATAAAATTGCATGTATGTACTGGAGGGTATGTCTTGATGTACTATCTTGGAGACAAGCTACCATCCCAGAGTTCCAAGAGCAAGTCCTGTTCCTCACAACAATTTAAAAATTATTCGAGAGCCATAAATATATTTTTACATAATCACCATTATGTGAATAATATCCTTTAAAACTTTTATAAATGAAACTATGATAGTTTTATTTTCATTTTCAATTTTACTTCAGAGCCTGCGGCTCACGAGTCACAGTTTGCTGACCCCTGGTGGCTCTTCCATCTCAAAAGTTTGCCGACCCCTGTTCTAGAATGTGGACCAGACAGGGATCCTTTACTTACCTTGGGGGCCTGGGGCAAATTATGCAATCCCCATAAAACTGTTTCATCATCAGTAAACTGGGAGTAATGATACTAAATCCTTCAAAGGATTGCTGACAGGGCTTTCAGACTGTTTAACTACTTAATGTTTAAGGTATCTGGCCTGTGGGTTCTTGTGCCAGATCTTGTGAGAGGGGAGGTGATCTGGCACAGGAACCCACTGGCCAGATACTTTAAACATTAAGCAGTTAGACTGCCACAGAGTAAACCAGTTATGATTAGATGTTCTAGGACAGGTGCTAGGCTCAAGCCTGGCTCTAATGTTTACAAGGGTCTTAATCACTCTGTGCCTCAGTTTTCTCATATGTAAAATGTACATAATAATAGTTTTGGCTTTATAGGAATATCATGAGGATTAATTATTTTTCTAGAAAACCATGGCTGCTCAATAGATGTTAATTGTTACAATAGTCCACTTTTATCCCAGGTTTCAGTTTCTGTGGTTTCTGTTACCCATGGTCAACAACAGTCAGAAAATATTAAATGGAAAATAAACACTTATTTTATTGTTTATTAACAATAAACAATTAATTATTAAACAATTAATAGGCTTTAATATGCACACAATTCTGAGTAGCATGATGAAATCTTGTGCTGTCCCACTCCATCCCACCTGGAACGTAAATCATCTCTTTGTCTAGCATCTACATGCTGTATACACTTCTCACCCGTTAGTCACTTAGTAGCCATCTGGGTTACCAGATCAATTGCTGTGGGATCACAGTGCTTCTGTTCAAGTAACCCTGATTTTAATTAATAATGGCTCAAATATAAATGAGTAGTGATGCTTGCAATTTGGACATGCCAAAGCAAAATTGTAAAGTGCTCTCTTTAATTAATAAGGTATGTATGTATAGGAAAAAACATAGTATGTATAGAATTTGGTACTATCCACAGTTTCAGGCATCCACTGAAGGAGGTCATGGAGCACATCTCCCATGGATTAGGTGGGGGGACTACTATATTATTATTCATATGAATTATTTGTAATCCACATAACAAATATGCAATATAGGTGTTTTATCCTCATTTATGCATGAGAAAACTGAAGCTCATGGGAAAAATATAAGTATCTCCCCCAAGGATACAGTGGTAGTTGATTGTAAAGTTAAACCTGGGTCAAGATGATAATAGGGAATGAGAGAGAATGTGTGATTCAGGAACAGAAAATAGACTAAAAATGTATCAGTAAAAGAAAGATAAGAGAGAGTTCAGAAAGAGATCATAAAGGAAACAAATGAATTTAGGAGAATGTTGGTGGACAGTTTAAGGGGTACTGAGAGGGAAGGGGAGCAGAAGTAAGAGAAATGGATGCCAAACTCAGAGAGGTTCATGAGAGAAAAAAGTGGTTACAAACCTGAAAGTTAGATCACAGTACAGAAAGAGAAAGAAGGAGAAAAGGATGGTGGAAATAGTGTTGATATATGGGGTGGGATATGGTTAAGAGAAAGACACAGAAATCTGAGTAAATATTCATGATAAAATGTTTCCACAGAACTGATGTTTGGCATAGGCTTCTTGGAGAATTGTATGCAGTGTGACTCACATATGTGAGGTTAAATTTCATTCATTTCAAATGTTACAGTTTGTTGATGAATATAATTTCTTTATAGGATTCAAAGAGTAGAGTTAGGCTCTCCAGGAAAAAATTAGGACAATAATAAAACATTTTAAAAAACCATGCACTAAAATTGACTGAGAATTAGAATAATAATGTCGAATCAGATGGCGCCACAATTGGGATGTGACTTCAGTCTTATCTATTTATCTGTATGCCTGTGAAACAGGTGGGGGCACATGAGGTTTTGATATTAGGGTAGTTGCTCAAGGAGTTTCTCAACTAAAGGGAAATTGGTAAACACAGGATTGAGTATGGATAAGGGGAGGTTTTCAGATCCCCAGAAAGACAGATTGCTCTGCTGCTGGGCCAGCAAGTTGCCAACTCTCTCTCTCTCTCTCTCTCTCTCTCTCTCTCTCTCTCTCTCTCACACACACACACACACACACACACAGACAAACACACACACACACACACACGACATATGTCTTATATCCAAATTATAAACTAAAAGTATTAAAATAAAGAAAGATTTCATCAAAATCAAAACCTTTTGCTCTGCAAAAGAACTTGTTAAGAGGATTAAAACATTTAAAACTACATGTCTCACAAAGGTCTCATATCTAGAATATATAAAGCCCTTTCAAAATTCAAAAGTAAATAAATAAATAAATAAATAAATAAATAAAACAATCCATTTGGAAAGTGAAAAAAGACATGAAGAGACATTTCACTAAAGATGGTATACAGGTTTCAAATAAGCACATGAAGATGTTCAATATCACTAGCTATTAGAAAGAGGCAAATTAAGAGCATGGTCAGATATCACTACACACCTTTAGAACAACTAAAATTAAAACAAAAACAAAACAACAACAAAAAAAACCCCAGGCAATACTAAATGCTGTTGCAGATGTAGAGAAACTGCATTGTTCATACATTGCTGGTGGAATGTAAAGTATTATAGATACTCTGGGAAATATTTGGCAGTTAAAAAAAAAGCCAAAAACTAAATTAAACTTACCATGTAACCCATAAATTGCATTCCTTGGCATTTATCCCAAAGACATGAAAACTTATGTCAACACAAAAATTCGTACATGATTTTTACAGCAGTTTTATTTGCAATAGCCAAAAACTGAAAATAAGCAAAATATCCCTAATAGATGATAGTTAAATAAACAGTAATACATCCATAGCATGGAATAATATTTAGCCATTTAAAGGAATGAATATCTTGAATCAGTCTCCAGAGAATTATACTGAATAATAGAAACCTTTGTCAAAGGCTCACATGCTGTATAATTCTACTTATATAACATTCTCAAAATGGCAATATTATAAAGCTAGAAAATAGATCAGTGGTTGTGAGGTTAGGGATGGTGGGGGAGTGGTAAGCATTATAAAGGGGTAACATGTGACCTTTGTGGTAATGAAATGGTTCAGTAATGAACTGAGGCAATGGTTAAACAAATTTACATATCTGATAAATAGCAAAAAAACTAGCACACACAAACCATGTTAATCTTTTGGTTTTGATTTTGTACTACAATTATATTAGATATAACCTCTGGAGATAGCTGGGTAAAATGTACATGGGACCACTCTATACTATCTTTGCAACTTTTTGTAAATCTATAATTATCCCAATAAAAAGATTTTTAAAGATAAAGACAGAACACAATACAAAAATGAACAGAAACCTTGAAAAAGTACCTCATAAAAGAGAATATTTGAGGGCTACAAATGTGTAACCTCCAGGATGATCTGATCGGACCAGCCACCCTCTTCCAACCCAGCTGCCACCAGTGTGCAGCACCTCAACGTGCTGCTGTGGAGGTGGGGGGCCCTTGGATGACCTGATCACCAATGGCCACATTTCTAAATATGCCCAGGGGGTGCCTCCTATGATCCATGGCCCATTCCCAAGGTGCTCAAGAACTACATGGCCTCCAGGTACTAAGATGATACTAGCAAAACACACCCTATAATGTTTTACTGTCATCTTCTACACTGGCTTCTCCAAACTGTGAGTCTCCTTGATCAATTGCAAACTGCTGGATATTTCCTGCTGGATCCACCACAAGTACAACAGCAGCAAGTCCAGCATGTATGTGAAGAATGACAAGGCATTCACACAAGTGAATTCTACCAAACACTCAAAGATGAATTAAAATCTATTCTCAAACTATTCCAAAAAATTCAAGAGGAAGGAAACTTCCTAAGCTCCTTTTATGGGGCCAGCATTACTCTGATTCCAAAACCAGACAAAGACATTACAAATAGAGAAAATTACATGCCAGTATCTCTGATGAACATAGATGAAAAACCCTCAACAAAATATTAGTAAACTAAATTCAGCAATACACTCAAAAGATCATATACCAAGTGAGATTTATTCCTGCAATGCAAGGTTGGTTCAATATCCACAAATCAATTAACATAATACACCACATAAACAAAATAAAAGATAAAAATCATATGATTATATTAATGCATGCCCAGAAGCATTTGACAAAATCCAGCACCAAATTATGATAAAAATTCTCAGCAAAGTGAGAATAGAGGGAACATATCTCAAAATAATAAAGATTATATATGACAAACCTACAGCTAACATAGTCAACAATGAAAAGCTGAAAACATTTTTCTTAAGATTAGAAACAAGACAAGGATGTTCACTTTCACCACTTTTATTCAAAATAGTATATGAATTCCTAGCCACAGCAATGATACAAGGAAAAGAAATGAAAGATATCCAAATTGGGAAGGAGGAACTAAAACATTATTTGTCGATGATATGATACTATAGAGAAAGAACCCTAAAGATTCCATCAAAAACTATTAGAACTGATAGATTAATTCAGTAAAGTAGCAGTACACAAAATTAATATTCAGAAACTGGTTGCATTTTAATACACTGATAACCAACTTCAGAAAGATAAATTAAGAAAAACAATCCCATTTATAATTGCATCAAGAAATAAAATACCTAAGAATGAATTTAACTAAGGAGGTAAAATACCTGTACTGAGAAAATTATAAGATATTGAAGAAGAGGCAAATGGAACATATCCCATCCTCATGGGTAGGAAGAATTAACATGGCTAAAATGTCCATACTACCCAAATCAATCCATAGAATCAGTGCAATCCCTATCAAAATACCAATGACATTTTTCACAGATCTAGAACAAATATCTTAAAATTTATATGGAACCACAAAAGACCCCAAATAGACATAGCAATCTTGAAAAAGAAGAACAAAGTTGGAGGTGTCACACTACCTGATATCACACTGTACTACAAGGCTATAGTAATCAGAACAGCATGGTACTGGCATAAAAACAGATACATAATTAATGGAACAGAATAGAAAGCCCAGAAATAAAACCATGCCTATGGGGTTAATTAATCTATAACAAAGGAGGTATGGATATACAGTGAGGTAAAGACATCCTATTTAATAAATACTGTTGGAAAAACTGGACAGATACATGCAAAAATTGAAACTAGACCACTTTTTTACACCATATGCAAAAACAAACTCAAGATGGATTAAAGACTTAAATGTAAGACCCAAAACCATAAAGCTCTCAGAAGAAAACATGAGCAGTAAACTCTTTTACAGTGCTCTTAAAAATATTTTCTGCTTATATCATCTTGTACAAGAGAACATAAATATAAACAAATGGGACTACATCTAACTAAAAAGTTTTTGCACAGCAAAGGAAACTATCAACAAACCTACTGAATGGAAAAAGATATTTGCTAATGATACATCCAGTAATGGGTTAATATCTAAAATATATAAAGAACTCATACAACTGAACAAAAAAATAACCCAAAAACAATCCAATTAAATAATGGGCAGAGAAGCTGAATAGACATTTCTCCAATGAGGACATAGGGATGGTCAATAAACAAATAAAAAGATGCTTAACATCACTAATCATCAGAGAAATGCAAATTAAAACTACAATGCGATATTACCTCACACCTGTCAGAATGGCTATTATCAGTAAATCAACAAACAAGTGTTTGGGAGGATGTGAAGAAAAGAGAATCCTCATGCACTCTTGGAGAGACTGCAAATTGGTGCAGCCACTGTTGAAAACAGTATAGAGGTTACCCAAAAGTTAAAAATGACATTACCTTATGACCCAGCAACTCCACTTCTCGGTATTTATCTGAAGAAATCCAAAACACTAATTTGAAAATATATATGCATCCCTATGTTAATTGTAGCATTATTCACAATACCCAAGATACGGCAGCAACACAAGCATCCATCAATAGACAATTGATGAAGTATTACTCAGCCATAAAAAAGAATGGAATCTTAACATTTGCTACATCATGGGTGGACCTAGAGGGTATTATGCTAATTGAAATAAGTCAGAGAAAGATAAATACCACATGATTTCACTTATATATGGAATTTAAAAAACAAAGTAAACAAACAAACACACAAACCAAACAGAAGTACACTCATAGATCCCAGAAACAAAATGATGGTTCCCAGATCAGAGGGGTGTTGGAAGGCTGGGTGAATAAGTTGGAAGAATTAAGTACAAATTGGCAATTACAAAATAGTCATGGGGATATAAAGTACAGCAGAGGGAATATAGTCAATAATATTGTATTAACTATGTATGGTGTCAGGTGAGTACTAGACCTATCAGAGGGGTCAATTTATAAGTTGTGTAAATGTCTAGACACTTTGCTGCACACCTGAAACTACCATAATATTGAATATCAACATTAATTGAAAAATTTTTTTAAATGTATAATTGAGAAAAGAAAATATTTGAGTAGCCAATATGCATATGAACAGATAAACTGCCACGTTGGTTGTCAAAGAAATGCATATAGATGCATTTGTATAAATGTACATAAAATATACACATTTCATATATATTTGTTTTTCCTTGGTGATCAATGTTATGGTATTTCAAATAATTGTTGAAAAGGATGTGAAGCAAATGAATTCTGACATATTTTTAACATAAATTTGAATTTGTGAAACCACTTGAATATGTGCTTGGAAGTGTCTACCGAAACAGAACGAACATATACATAATCTATGACACAGCAATTCCATCCCAGAATTATTCCATACTTATACCAAAGACTTGTACAAGAATGTTTATATTGCAACTTTTTAATAACAAGAAATTCATAACAACCTAAACGCCCATCAATAGTAGAATTAATAATATTAATTATATTATATATTATAAATATTAATTAATAATAATTAATAATATATTTTTACAATGGAATTTTACATAATGACAAAACACGTTACTGCTACATACAACGATGTGGTTGAGTCACACAGATAAAATATGGACTCACTCTGGGTGGTCAACACACAATGTGATACATAGATAATGTATTACAGAATTGTACACTTGAAACCTATGTAATTTTACTAACCATTGTCACCCCAATACATTTTAATAATAAAAAAATTAATGTAAAAGAATGGGCACAAAAAATGTATAATGTATGATTCTATTTGAATAAAGTATAAAAGATATAAAACTAATCTGTGATGATAGAACTCTGGGTAATGGTTACCCTTAGACAAGAGGGATTATTCAATAGTAGGAAACTGGGGAATGTGCTAGGGTGTTGGCAATGTTCTATATCTTGGTCTGTGTGAGAATTATATCATGTAGAATTTTCTCCAGCTGTGTTCAGGCCATTTTCTCTCTGTATATTATTACTTGATACAAGGTTTAGTTAAAAATAAAATTATTAATTGATTAATTGATATTTTTATTAGTTTTAGGCGTACAAGCAACATAATAGTTAGACATTTACACCCCTCACAAAGTATAACCCCCCTCTCCCAAGGTACTATCCCACTGACATCTTATATAACTGTTACAATACCATTGACTATCTTGCTTATGCTATACTCTACCTCCTGTGATTATATACATATTTATTTGCTTATAGTTGACATATATGGTTCTACTTCAGCTTCAGTTGTACAGTGCATTGGTCATGCATCTACACAGCCTATGAAGACATGTCATAACCAAGTGATGGCCAAAGTTAACATAAGGCATTAACATAGTGTTGGTGTTGATACACACACACACACACACACACACACACACACAGATATGAGGTAATGGGAGTTACAATACTTCTGTGGTATTCTTGACAAACATGCGTAACCTAATTAGAATATCTTGCTTAAAAATCAATTAATCTATCAAGGGGATCACTTCATAGATTAATTGATTTTTAAGCAAGATATTCTAATTAGGCTATGCACTTTTGTCAAGAATAACACAGAAGAATTGTAACTTTCCCAGTACCTCATGTGTGTGTGTGTGTGTGTGTGTGTGTGTTTGTGTGTGGTGTGCACCAATGCTATGCTAATGTCTTATGTTAACTTTAACCATCACTTGATTATGTCATATCTTCCCATTTCTTCCACTGTAAAGTTATTATTTTCTGCTGTGTAATTAATGGATATATTCTGGGGTAATACTTTGAGACTATGCAAATATCCTGTTTATCATCATATTTTTGTCCATTGTATTTAAATTAGTTTTTATAATGAAAATCATGACATTTATATTAGCACTTTATAAATACATAACCATTGTTACAAGTCTGAGTTGATGTAATTCCAGCAGAAAAAGCCAAAGAACAAAGCTTTCGGCTATTCCATGTGGCTTTATGTTGGTGAATGCATTATATTTTTTAAATAGTTCACAGACACCCTCACTCCATTACAAGGCAACTGAAATCACCAGGTGGGAAAGTATTGAATTTGTTTTATTTTCCCTCTCTAATTCAATCTTAAGTAAAGAAGTAAACTGGCAAGGCCTACTATGAACTGACCCTCTACAGGCAGTCCTCAAAATGGCCAACAAGTTTTCTTTGGGCTATGTAATCCTAGATTAAAGAAAAAAAAATCTATGTTTGCTCCAAGTATGTGGAGTCTGAATACATTTCACTCCACTTTAACCATTGACCCACAACTTCCCTGACAATTACTACTCTCTACCTAGACCCAGCTCTAACATGAAAAAAGAGAACAATTTTTGGAAGCATTTTGAAATTTTTAAAATGTTAATTGGAAAATAAAAATAATTATAACTCTTTCAGAACCTAGATCAATTAAAATATCTTAAGAATGCCACACTCTCTGTGTTCCATACTTGTCAATTATCTCAACTGTAAAATCTTCCTTTGTGTGATGAGAGAAATAGGTACAAATAAATCAATAATTACAAATAAATGATTACAAATAAATCAATAATTAAATATATGGACCATATGCAATAATAAAATGACAAAGTTTTTCAAATTAAATAATATAATAAAGTCCAGATATACCGTTTGCAAGAGATACACCTAGAACACAATTATATAAAAGAGTTGAAGAAAGAAAATGAAAAGTCATATCAAGCAACTACTAATCACAAAAAAATTAAAAAGCCAGAGCAGTTATGTCTGTATCAGACAAAATACCTTAAGATAAAAGTATTAATGGGAATAAAAAGGGCCACTACATAATGCCAAAATATTAAATTCATTAAGAAGTCTTAGTGATTCTAAATATACATATTCCCAATAAAAGATCTTAAAATATACACAGGATAAACCCACCATTACCTTGTGAGATATCAGTAAGTCTCTTTACCTTTAGATCAAGCAGCCAATTTAATTAGTAAAACTAGAGAACTTGAACAATAGAGTTAGTAACCATGACCTGCCAGCCTTAGGTAAAATTTTACTTTTTATTTCAATTTTTTCATGTTCTTGTGTAAGAATTACAAGCACTGTTGACAAAAGTAAAGGCTTAGAAATGAACTAATTCCCATTATCAGAACAGTGGGTGAATAGACTGTTGTATTCACACATTAGAATATCCATATGAATGAGCTACAGTGACATGCAACAATACAGATAAATCTATGCAACACTGAGTAAAACAGAGTAAGTCATATATAGAGATATGGATCCATGGATTGCCTTGGAGAATAGATATAAATGCAAGCAGAGAAGACTCACTTCCAAGATGGTAGTAAAAATTATTACAGAAACATTACCACTGTTACATGACTCCAGGTCTAGCACGGGCACCACCCAACCACATATAGCTTTGAGGCACCTATCAGGTAGCCATGGGCCAGTAACAGGCAGCACTGCAATTGCCCTATATGAGAGTCCCACCCAAGAAACACCAGAAAAAACACACCCAGAGATCAGCTTCAGCCCACACCAGAACACTACTTGGTTTGATCCACAAACAGCACATCCAACAGGGGTTTTCAACAGGCACAAGAGTCTGCAGGGGTGAAGTCTCTGCTGAGGGGTCAGCCCTCACAGAGCAGCTCATACACTGTGGGCATAGCCAATCCTCATAAGCTAGTCAGCCTGGGAGTCAACTCAATGCACTGACAAGCCAAAAGCAATCAAGGCTCAACTAAAACAGGGGAACACACACAACACAAGGGGCACTTCTGGAACACATGCACAGAAGATTAGGGAGACTGCACAATTATACTATAAAGGACACATACTACATGAGGTCACCCAACAAAGATTGAGACACATAGGTGATCTACCTAATACATAGAAGCAAACACAGAGTGACAGCAGAATGAGAAAACAAAGAAACACGTCCCAAGTAAATGAACAAAAGAAACCTCCAGAAATGGAACTAAATGAAATGGAGGCAACCAACCTACCAGAGACAGAGTTTAAAACACTGATTATAACAATGCTTATGGAAGTCAGTAAGAATTTAAACAAAGAGATAGCAAGCATAAAGAAGGATATAGAAGCCATAAAAAATCACCAGTCAGAAGTAAAGAATGCAAAAACTGAAATGAAGAATACACTAGAAGGAATCACCAGCAGATTACATGAAGCAGAGGATCGAATCAGCAAATTAGAAGACAAGGTAGGAGAATTCACTTAATCAGAACAACAAAAAGAAAATAGAATAAAAAACAATGAAAATAGTTTAAAATACCTGTGGGACAACATCAAGCACAACAACATTTGTATCATAGGAATACCAGAAGGAGAAGAGAGGGAACAAGGGATCAAGAACCTATTTGAAAAAAATAACGACCAAAAGCTTCCCTAACCTAGTGAAGGAAAATGACATACAAGCCCAGGAAGCACAGAGTCCCAAACAAGATGAATCCAAACAGGCCCACAAAAAGACCCATCATAGTTAAAATGGAAAAGGTTAAAGACAAAAAGAGAATCCTAAAAGCAACAAGAGAAAGACAGCTAATTACTTACAAAGGAGCTCCCAAAAGACTATCAGCTGACTTTTCTACAGAAAATTTGTAGACTAGAAGGGAGTGGCAGGAAATATTCAAAGTAATTAAAAACAAAAGCCTACAACCAAGATTGCTCTACCCAGCAAAGCTATCATTTAAAATTAAAGGACAGACAAAGAGCTTCCCAGAAAATAATAAGCTAAAGGAATTCAGTACCACAAACACAACTTTACAGTAAAGGTTAAACAGGCTTCTTTAAGCAGAAGAAAGGTGAACACAAACTAACTAATGAAGACCAGCAATATGAATAATAAAGTGGCAATAACTATGTATCTACGAATAATGACTTTATTTGTAAATGCATTAAATGCTTCAATCAAAAGACATAGGGTAGCTGAGTGGATAAGCAAACAAGACCCATGAACATGCTGTTTACAAGAGACACACCTCAGATCAAAAGACACACAGATTGAAAGTAAAAAGATGGAATAAGGTATTTCATGCAAATGAAAACAAGAAAAAAAGCTTGGATAGCAATACTTATATTGGACAAAATAGACTTTAAAACGAATGCTATAATAAAAGACAAAAAAGGGCACTATGTAATAATAAAGGCCTCAATCCAACAAGAGGACATCACCCTAGTAAACATCTATGCACCAACTATAGGAGCTCCTAAATATATAAAACAGATATTGACCTACATAAAGATAGAGATCAAGAGTAACACTATCATAGTAGGGGACGTTAACACCCCACTGACACTAATGGACAGATACTCCAGACAGAAAATCAATATGGAAACAGTGACCTTAAATGACACATTAGACTAGTTGTATTTAACTGATATTTTTAGAGCACTTCACTGCGAAGCAGCACAATATACATTATTTTCAAGTGTACATGGAACATTTTCCAAGATAGACCACATGTGAAGCTACACAACAAGTCTCAATAAATTTAAGAAGATTAAAATCATATCAGGCATCTTTTCTGACAGCAGTGCTATGAAACTACAAATCAATTACAAGAAGAAAACTGGAAACACGCACAAACACGTGGAGATTGAAACATCCTACTACATAATGAAAGGGCCAACAATGAGATCAAGGAAGAAATAAAAAGATACCTTGAAACAAATGAAAGTAAAACACAACAACTCCAAATCTATGGGATGAAGTGAAGAGGGAAATTAATAGCAATGCAGGCCTACCTAAAGAACCAAGAGAAATCTTAAATGAAATAGCCTATCTTTACTCCTAAGGGAACTGGAAAAAAACACAGCAAAATAAGTGCAAAGTGAGTACAAGGAATTAAGTAATAAAGAGCAAAATAGAAATACATGAAATAGAGATTAAAAAATACCAAAGTCCAATGAAACCAAAAGCTGTTTTTTTAAAAAGATAAAAAAAAATCAACAAATCCTTAGCCAGACTCACCAAGAAACAGAGAGAGAGAGAGAGAGAGAGAAGACCCAAATTCAGAAAATCAGAAATGAAAGAAAATAAGTGAACACAGATACACAAAAAAAATTTTAAGAAAATACTACAAGCAACTATATGCCAACAAATTAGACAATCTGGAAGAAACAGATAAATTTCTAGAAGCATATAATCTTCAAAGACTGAATCAAAAAGAAACAGAAACTGAACAGACTGATTACTACCAATGCTACCAATGAAATTTAATCAGTAATCAACAAGCTCCCAACAAACAAATGCTGGACCAGCTGGCTTCACAAGTGAATTTTACAAAACATTCAAAAAAGAATTATTACCTATTCCCCTCAAACTATTCCAAAAAAATCCAGAAGGAGAGAAGGCTCACAAGCACATTTTATGTGGTCACTATTACTCTGACCCCAAAACCAGACAAAGATTACCCCAAAAAAAGAGAAAACTACAGGCCGATATCCATAATGAACATACAAGTAAAAATCCTCAAAAAAATACTAGCAAACCGGATTTAGCAACATATTAAAAAGATCGTACACCACATGGGATTCATTCCTGGTATGCAAGGATGGTTCAATATCTGCAAATCAATTAACATGATACACCACATTAACAAAATGAAAAATAAAAAACATATAATCATATTAATAGATGCAGAAAAAGCATTTGACAAAATCCAGCAGCCATTTATGATAAAAACTCTCAGCAAAGCAGGAATAGAGGGATCACATCTGAACATAATAAAGGCCATATATGATAAACCCACAGCTAATATCATAGTCATTGGGGGAAAGGTAAAACCATTCTGCTTAAGATCAGGAACAAAACAAGGCTGCCAACTTTCACCACTTCTATTCAACATAGTTCTGGGAGTTCTAGCCACAGCAATCAGACAAGAAAATGGAATAAAAGGCATCCAAATTGGAAAGGAGGAGGTAAAACTGTTATTATATGCAGGTGACATGATACTATTTGTAGAGAATCCCAAAGGAAACCAAAAAACTATTAGAAATGATAAATAAATTTAGTAAAGTAGCAGGATACAAAATTAATATTCAGAAATCAGTTGCATTTGTATACACCAATAATAAACTATCAAAAGAAGAAATCAAGAAATCAATCCCATTTACAATTGCTTCAAAAACAATAAACTACCCAGGAATAAATTTAACCAAATAAGTAAAAGACCTGTACTCAGAAAATTATAAGACACTGAAGAGAGAAATCAAAGATACAAATAAATGGAAACACATACCATGCTCATGGATAGGAAGAATTAATATAGTTAAAATGTCAATACTACCTAAGGCTATATATAGATTCAACACAATTCCTATCAAACTACCAGACATTTTTCTCAGAAATAGAACATATAATCCTAAACTTTATATGGAAACATAAAAGACCCCTAATGGCCACAGCAATATTGAGAAATAAGAACACAGTGGGAGGTATCATGCTACCCCACATCAAATCATACTACAAGGCTATAGTAATCAAAATAGTATGGTACTGAGATTAGAAACAGACACATAGATCAATGGAACAGAATAGAGAGCCCAGATAACAACCCATGCCCATATGGCCATTTAATCTATGACAATGGAAGCAATAATTTACACTGAGGTAAAGACAGTCTATTTAATAAATGGTGCTGGGAAAACTGAACTAAGACATGCACAAAAATGAAACTGGGCCATCTCCCCTTACACCATATACAAGAATAAATTCAAAATGGATTAAAGACTTAAATGTAAGACCCAAAACCGTAAAACTCTTAGAAGAAAATATAGGAAATAAATTTGCTGACATTACCCTGAGTAATATTTTTACTGATATAGGCAAGGAAAGTAAAAGAAAAAATTAACATATTAAAAGTTTTTTCACAGCAAAGAAAACCATCAATAAAACAAAAAAGGAAGTCTACTGAATGGGAGAAGATATTTGTCAATGATACATCTGATAAGGGGTTACTATCCAAAATTCATAAAACACTTATTCAACTCAACATCAAAAAAAGAAACAACCCAATTAAAAAATGGGCAGAGGAAATGAAGAGACATTTCTCTAAAGGGTACATACAGATGGCCAAGAGACATATGAAAAAATCATCAACCTCACTAATCATTAGAGAAATGCCAAGAAAAACCACAATGAGATATCATCTCACTCTGGTCAGAATGGCTACCATCAATAAATTAACAAACAAGTGTTGGTGAAGTTGTGGAGGAAAGGGAACCCTGGTGCACTGTTGGTGGGACTGCAGACTGGTGCAGCCACTATGGAAATCAGCATGGAGGTATCTCAAAAAACTGGAAATGGGGCTACCGTATGACCCAGCAATTCCACTTTTAGGTATCCATCCAGAGAAATTCAAGACACTAATTTGAAAAAAATATATGCACCCCTATGTTTATTGCAGCATTATTTACAATAGCCAAGACATGGAACCAACTGAAATGCCCAATCGGTAGAGGTTTGGATTAAGAAACTGTGGTACATTTATACAATGGACTCAGCTATAAAGAAGAATGAAATCTTATCATTTGCAAAGATATGGATGGACTATATGTGGAATCTAAAGAACAGAATAATTGAGCAAAGTAAACAGAAATAGTCTCATAGATATAGAGGAAAAACTGATGGTTGCTAGATGGGAGGGAGGTGGGGATGAAGGAGAAGGGGAAGGGATTAGATAGCATAAATCGGTAACCACAATATTGCCACAGGGATATGAAAGACAGTTTGGGGGATATAATCAATAATGTTGTAAAGATTTTGTAGGGTGTCAGATGGGCACATGTCTTATTAGGGAGACCATTTCATGGACTGTGTAGATGCTTGACCACTGCACTGTACACCTGAAGCTGAAGCTGAATAATATTTTATGTCAACTATAATATATATATATATATATATATACACACACACACACACATATATATATATTCACGAAATATGGAGTAGAGTCAATGGAATTGTAATACATATATACGTTGTCAGAGGAGCAATGGATTAGGGGAGGGGGTTATCACTTTGTGAGGGGTGAAATGTCTAACTATTGCATTGTTTTGTACACCTGAAACTAATAAAAAAACTGATAGAATAAAAAGAGAAGTAGATCAAATAAGATACTTGGATAGCAAATAAGCATATGAAAATGTGCTCAACCTCAACATTCATTAGGGTCACAGAAATTAAAACCACAATGAGATACTACACACCTATCGGAATGCTTTCCTCTCCCCTAATCTGGCTATACCAAGTACTAGCAAGGATACGAACAACTAGAACTTTTCATACATTTCTGGCAGGAACACAAAAACGGTACAGCCACTTTGGAAAACAGTTTGGCAGTTACTTATAAAATTAAATGTTATTCACTATATGACTCAGCCGGTCGCATTCCTAGGTATCTGTCCCAGAGAAATGAACACTTGTGCAAAAATCTACACTGTACGAAAATCTGTACATGAATGTTTACAGAAGCTTTATTCATAATCACCAAAAACTATAAACAAGGGCTGGCCGAGTGGCGCGTTGGTTAAGAGCTGGCTTGGGACACCAGCTCTGTGCAGCAGGGCCCCGGTTTGGATCCCACATGATGGCCAGTGACACTGCCCTCTACAGCTAAGATAGTGAACAACAGCTCAACCTGGAGTTGGGCTGCCGTGAGTCGCTGGCGATGGCGTAGGCTGCAGCCCCTGCAGCAGTGGACTGCCGTAAGCTACCGTGTGGGCAGCAGCCAGCGTGAGTGGCCAGCAGCTGATGTGAGCTGCCAAGAGCTGCTGTGAGCGGCCGTCCAGAGACGGGCGACCGATCTGCCTCACCCAGGAAAAGCGCAATGATAATACCAACATGGGCCAGTGAAGTGACGTCCTCCAAAACTAGACTGAAGAACAAAAGGACAGTAACTTTTCTGTTCCCCTTCCCCAGACTCCCCAGCGCTGTTCCCCTTCCCCAATGCCCCAATAAAATCTTAAAAAAAAAAAACTATAAACAACCCAAATATCCTTTAGCAGGCACAGTATATTAAAACAAACTGTGGTACATCCATACAGTACACTGTTACTCAACAATAAAAAGGAACAAAGTATTAATGATTCTCAAATGCATTATGTTAAGTGAAAGAAGTCAGACTCAAAAGGCAACATACCGTATACTTCAGTTTAGATTTAGACATCCTGGAAAAGGCAAACTGTAGGCCCTAAGAGAGATTTGTGGTTGCCAGGAGTTAAGGGTAGGAGAGGAGTTGACTTCAAAGGGATAGCATGACAAAATTTAGGAGTTGATGGGACCATATCTTAATTGCAATGGTGGTTATATGACTCTATGCGTTTGTCAAAACTCATTGAACTGAATACCAAGAAAAAATAAATTTTACTATAAGTTAAAAAAAATTGGTACAGGGAAAAGGGAAGATAGAAGAGAGGATTAAGAGAGGAACAAAGAGATTAAAAGGAGAGAGGCTGGCAATTATGGGAAAAGGTTAATGAAGTTGAGGCCACTTTTCCAGCAGAAAATGTCCAGGAGGCATATTAGTTATGGTCTTTGACCTTATGCGAGGTTATGATGCGGATGCTCACAATGATTTGCTTCCTCCCCAGAGGTGCAACCAGGGAAAAATGGACTGGCAGTGTAACAACAGCAACAAAGGTGTTTATTTAGAAACATAAGAAAGAACTTTTTGACAGTAAAAACATTTTAATCATTCAATAAGCTCCAAATAGCAGGCTTTAAACCAGCGGTTCTCAACCTTTCACAGGGGTCGCCTAAGACCATCGGAAAACACATATTTTCGATGGTCTTAGGAACCGAGACACCACTCCTCTATCTGTCTCCAGGCCCACATGCAGATACGCCCACATATGAGTACCCGGTGACCCCTGTGAAAGGGTTGTTCGACCCCCAAAGGGGTCGTGACCCACAGATTGAGAACTGCTGCTTTAAACTGTGGAGGAAAAATAACCCATCTGGGACAGAACATTAATGCCCTAACCACATGCCCTCAAAGCTATTTGCTACTTAGTACAGCTAGATTCTGATGTACCATCACTCCAGACAGCCGGCACCTATCTCTTGACCAGATGGCAGCACTACCCTAGGGGTGAGACCCACTGTGCTGTGTCCACAGAAAGCAGAGTGCCTGAGAATATACACTGCTGATCTTAACCAATGACAGCCTGGTATGGAGACATCAACACTGCAGCTCCCTTGCCTCTGATTGACACAGCTCTGGGGTGTGACTTATACTGTCCCCAGAGGTTCCCTGCAAGTTTTCCCCAGCCTCTCTTGCTGTCCTTTATGGCTTTGACTGATACCTTACTTATGCTAAAACTCCTTCCCTTCCTAGTCCCCTTTTCTCATCCACCACTGGTTTTTCTTGGGAATACCTCCTAATCAATCACTTTCACATGAATCCTCATCTCATCATCCACATCAGGGGAACCCAACATAAAACAAATTATCAGTTAATTTTTGCTGCACAATAAACTACCCCCAAACTTAGAAGCTCAGAACAACTACCATTTATTGAGCTATGATTCTGAATCTTGGTGATTTATGCTGGGCTCAGCTGGAAGGTTTTTCTGGTCTGGTAGACTGTGGTAAATTGCAAAGATGCCCAGGATACTTAGCATCTCTATCCATTAACAAGTGGAATCTATTTTTTCTACCCCTTGAATCTAGACTTATCTTGTGACTTTGTCTTGGATAACAGGATGTGAAAAAGGACATTGTATCAGATTGAAGCCTAGGAGGCCTATGGGGCCTTGCAGCTTCTGCCTTGTGCTCTTAGAACCTTATTAGCACATGAACATGCCAAGCTAGCCTACTGGAGAAAAAGAGACTTCATAGAGAACAGCTTCTGCCATCCCAGCTTGAGTCATCCTAAATCATGACCCCAGCCATCTGACCAGCTGACCACAGATGCAGATATAAGCCAAGCAGATTTACTGAGCCCAAACCAGCCTAGAAGAACCACCCTGCTGCCTAAATTGCCAACTTGCATAATAATGAGTTAAATAGATGGCTGTTGTTTTGAGCCACTATATTTGGGGTGGTTTGTTATGCAACAAAAAAATAACCAATCCAGACAGCTACTTTAAATTCTTAATTCCCTAGAGGTTGGGGCCTAGATTACGGAAACTCTTAAACTACTGTCAACGTCTCTGACATAGCACATATACTTTTTATTGCCTCTAACATGAGAAGTTTGCAGATAGGTAATGAAAAAGATAAAAGTCTTCATGATATGAGATCAGGCTCAGATCATCATATAGGGAGCCTGCTGGTGTGGGCACTGTGCTGCTTATAATAGAACCACCCTTTGCCCTCATGAGTTCACAGTTTTGTTTTCCCTTGTTCCTTTAATGTGAAGTTAGAACAGCTGCATAGTGTGTTTTGATATGTAATGTAGTCGGAAACAGTTGTGCTTATATTGTTCTTAAATTTTTTTTCTGACTCAGGCATTCCTTTTAGGATTTTAGAAAGGTTCTCCTCCACAAAATACACATACTTAAAAAATTTATAACCAGTGTAATTTAAGTGTTTCTGAACCTCCTTGAAGTCTATTTATAGGCTCCATAAATCCTCAGGTTAATAATATCTGCCTGGGGGACCCAACATAGTTAAATAAGAGAAATTCTAGCCTTTGGAACTGTTTTCCACAAATGTATCATTTTCATTAGTTTTCCAAAGGACTCAGCTGTGAGATAAGTGGAAAACTTGGCAGCTTGTCAGGGAAACAGAGTGAAGAGAGATGGAGCTCACAAGAGTCCTCCCAGTTGAATAGGGGTGGAAAGAGTAGGCACCAGCCTAACTGAAGTGCATGTGGGGACCCTAAGCTGATCCAGCTTTGGTGGCTCTTAGGACCTGCCCCAGCAGACACTGGCAGTGCCCTTCTTTCGTGCCTTCCACTGGAGTCTGACCCCCAAATGTCAGCCTCTGCATTTCTTTTCCTGGGTGTTTCTCCAGATGGCAGCTGAAAGATCCAGGGAGCCAGCACCCCAGGAATGGCTCTCAGCCAGGACTGATGGAAACAAGTGAACAAATGGGAAACCTGCAGGCACACGTTTCCCTGAAGGATCCTGCAGTGGGATGGTCCCTGATAACACACCCTTCTGTGAACTGCCCCTCCGCCCTTTCTCACTTCCCCAGCTCCCTGTCTCATCTGGCAACACCCCTGAAATAAGCCACATGATCCAGTCCTTGTCTCAAGGTCTGTTCCTGAGGAAGCCTAAGGAAAGCAATGCTTTTCTAGGACTTGCCTTCCAATGTGTCAGGTGAGATAGCTGACTAGGCCAGGGGGGTGGTAGGTGACACAGGTTCCAGGTGGGCTGTGTTATGGGAGTGGTCCTCCAGACAGAGCTGGGGGTGGGCAGTGGGGCTAAGCTTTTGGCAGAGACCAGGCTGGTTGTAGCCTTGTCCAGCAGACTGGAGCTCAGCGCAGGTTCCCCTGCCTGACAAGAAATGGTGAGTGGGGTTAGGACTCAGTCTACAGCTATACCCAGAGCTGGGGCCACAAGAGTGCTTTTATAAAATGGGGTAGCTTGGAGAATGACTGAATGTCCAGAGACACAAAGGGCCAGGTGCTTGGCAGCAGGGTACTTGATTGTGTCAGGGCAGGAAGAGCAGAGACTTGAGTTACAGACACATTTGCATGTGGCTGCAGAGGGCAGCATCTCACAGCAGCAGCCCAGGATTTGTTTTCCCAGTGCTTTGGGAGGAAGGTGGCCAGGATTTCAGGTAGCAAAGGCTGCCAGCATGGCCCTGGCTGTGGGCTGGGCATCTGAAGGGTCGTTTTGAGGAATGGAGTGAACACAGGAGTCCCAGTGCCTGTCTGGGACATGGGTACAGAGTTTGGACAGAGTTGAAGGAAGTCATTTACCCACAGCAACACCTTACCTTCAAGTGCAAGGATCCCATGCCAAGGGAAGAGCTCCTTTTCTCCCACAAACACAGTTCAACAAGGAGAAGAGAAAGAAGGATCAAGGCACAGGGAAAAGAAAGAGAAGATAATCAGACACCAGAGCACACACAGAGTGACATTAAAAAAAAAAAGAGGGTAAAACTGAAGATTGATAAAATTGGTGGAGAACAGCAGGCAAGTCCCAGCCCAGAGAATGGTCCTTGATCCAATCTCACTGCACACACAATTGGAAGATTATCAAGGAAACTAGGGTTTATTCTAAACCTTTTTCTATATAAAAGGAAAACAAAAAACCTCCCAGGCAGATGATAATATTTTTCCCATAATAATTAGCATGATTTTTAAATCTTTCTAGGTGACACATAGTAACCTTGCTAAGAAAAGTGAGGACTGGACATGATGAATGATCAGCTAGGGTCTGATGTTCACTGACCAGTGGATACTTCCCTCCCAGTCATCTGCTGTCGTTACCTTTGCTTTTCCAATCTAATAATATATCTGTGCCCTAAGAGCCAGCAATTAGGAAATGTCAGTTTACATCTGACATGATTTATATGGGTAGAGAGTTCCCTCACCATTTATTTAAAATGTTCATGGACATCTTACGTGGATAAACAATCAGTCTTGGTGTTTTCCACTTGAAGCTTTGCCTATCATGTTGGTCTTACTTCAGGGATCCACTGAGTGGGCTATGATGACATCTCAGCTTGTCACTGGTGTTTTCATGAACATTAGTGGAGAGTAGGGATGCTGGCATCTCTTTGCCCCAAGAAAGCCCTGGCATCTAATTAACCACACATTCACCCTGCCTCACATTGTCACTCAGAGCTTAGATCTCACATGGGGAGAATAACATCCATGTGTTTTTGGAGCTGAGACACACACACACACACACACACACACACACACACCATACATAAAATTCACAAGCAATTTTACCATGCCCCTCCTGCAATCCATGATGAGTGCTACATGGTACAGTCCATGGTGGCAAGTTGAAATTAGCAAGGATCACGTATTGTGCCCAGGAGTAAGAGAGATGATTGTTAAGCGCTTCTGCCTTGGAGAGCTGGAGTCAATACTCGATCTGTAACATTACATGACCTCTTCAAGTCACAGTGGTATTGCCGTGTAATGGGGGACATCTAAGTACTTGCTTCCTAAACTTGTTTTAAGAATTAAAGAGATATTATATGAAAAGAGCTTAGTACATTACCTCATTCTTTTTTTTTAATTGATGGACATAATCCATGAGTGAGTCATGAAATTACTTTAGCCAATATTTCTACAAAGTGATAGAGTAAAATAGAAGATATCAGAGTACCTTGAATATACTAAGGCTAAGTATTTGCAGCATGTCCTATTTTTTTAAAAAGTAGCCTCAGTAATATCTTGCATCCCATGTGCTCCTCTAGAACAGAAACTTCCTGCTCTGGCATCAGGGGATGAAGTCAATTTCTCCTCCCTTTGAATCAGGACAAACCTATGATTATTTTGAGGACCAGGATGTAGTGGAAATGATGCTGTGTTTCCTAAGGCTGGTTTATGAAAATAATGCCATGTCTGCCCTGTCAACTAGAACCTTCAATTATGGGGCCCAGAGCAGCCCTATTACAAGTCAGACTACCCTGAGACTGCCATGCTCTGAGGACTCTAGAGACATATGTAGAGGCCATGTGTAGATGTTCCAGTTTTAGGCACTGAGCCAGCCCAGCCCAGGATCCAGATACAAGTGAAACCCCCTTAGAATCTTCCAGATTAATTTATCTGCTTGCTGATTACCATTTAATGACTTCAGCTGGTGCCACAAATAATGATGCAGAAAAAGGGTTAATAAAAGTGAGCCTGACAGGGGAATTCCCAGGCCTGCATCCCCTCCCCAGGAATCACCCAGGCTCATCCCCTAGGAATAAATCAAGTTGTCCAAACATCCTTAGAAAAAGGAGATAAGACCCTAACCAGAGTAAGCTGGTTCTTGACACCTATGCAAACTGCTGAACCTGTCTGTTATTTGAACTCTAGCCTGATTATAATACAATTAAAATAAAATGAACAATAAGGCTTAGCCCTCCCCCTGCCCCCATGGGTTTTTCTGTATGCATTATGGGTAAGAGCATGCACAGAAAGAAACTAGTTATATAACCAGCACATGTCAATCAAATGACCTCAGTCTATATGTCACATCTCCTGCTGTAAGGAAATTTACCTACCCTCTCCTATATAAGAAAAAGCTAACCTAAAGTTAGAGGTAGTTGTTCATTCTAAGACTCTGCCTGGCAACCTCCCCGAACTGGTGTTCTCTCCTTACTACCCGGGAAAGCCATCTTCTTTAAACGTGGACAGCCTCTCTCTGTCTGACTTTCAATAAAACTTTCTTTGCTCTTCTCATTTCAGGCTGAGTCTGTGAATTCCTTCACCTTTTGTGAATAGCCAGTGGTTAGTTCCAATGACACAACAACAAGGAGCAAAATAATTGCCCAGCTATACTCTGCCTAATTCATTACCCACTGAATCCATGAGTTTAACACAAAGATAGTTTTTTAAAGTCTCCGTTATGGGGTAGCTTGTTACTTCAATATGCACACTGGGTTACAAAGTTAAAAGTACTCTTTACTGTGAGTCTGGCACTTAAAAAACAAGTTTTAAAATCTCTGGTATAGCCTAAAGTGACTACTCAAGTATTCAATATATGTAAGCTATCACTGTAATTGCCTTTAAATTGTTTCAGGTTTGCCAAGTATTCTGGCAATCATTATTACATTTTCACCCTTACAGTAATCATATAGGTAATCTCAGGCAAGTTACTTAACCTCTCTGTACCTGTTTCCTCATCTGCACATTGAGGATAACAGGACCTTACAGGGCTGTGAGAAAATTCAAATGAATTAACATTTGTAAAATTCTCAGAACTGTGCTTAGAACAGGGCAAGCCCCATGTAAGGACCGTTTAAATGGAATATGTGAGCCACCAGTTAGGAATTATTTTTGTGGTACTGATAAGGAAAACAGCAGTGAGAAAAAAAATAAGAGACTTATTTCAGGACAAGAGTCAGTAGTGAGAGAAACAGGATGCGAGTCTAGGTCTTCTGAGTGTGCAGTAGGTGTTCTTTGCAGCATTTGTGGGCTCCCTAATCTTCCTCCTCTGTAGTGTGATGTGGGAATCAGTGTATTTTATAGCTTCCCATTTATAATCAGAGAATCCTAAATTATCAAGGTTCTCCAGAGAAATAGAACCAATAGGATATAGCTGTAGATAGATATAGATATCTCCTGTAAGAGGCACATAAAAAGATTTATTATGAGTAATTGGCTCATGTGTTTATGGAGGCTGAGAACTCCCACTTCTGCCTTCTGCAAGCTGGAAACTCTGGGAAGCTGGTGGTATGATTTGGCTTAAATCTGAAGCCTGAGAAACAGGGGGGCTGATGGTGTAAGTCCCAGTCTGAGAGACAGAGAATGTAAAATAAGATGACCCAGCAAAACAAAGAGGCAGAAAAAAAGTGGTCCATTTCTTTTTCCTCTGCCTTTTGTTCTGTTCAGGCCCCAATAGATTAGATAATGCCCATCCACATAGGGGAGAGCAAGTCACTTTAATGTTTCCACTGATTCAAATGCTAATCTCATCTGGAAACACCCTCACAGACACGCCCATAAATAATGTTTAATCTATGCACCCTGTGGCCACTAAAGTTGACACATAAAATTAACCATCATAAGTCAGAAGAGATATTTCAGCCAATTTGTATCTTTGGTTGTCAATAGACTGGTTATTCTACCACCTGGGACTTGAAAGTCTATGAACTGGTGCTATTCCATTGTTCTGTTCCTGCTTAAGAAATCCCCTGGTAACCCCTCTCCATGCCGTCAAGGTGTCTCCAGGGCAGGACAAGGTGTGGCCTCATTGAAACTTCATAAAACTCCTGAATACTCTCCTCTCCTCACCCACCCACCCCAACCCCCACCCTGGCACCAGTAAAGCGTGCTGGAGATGCCTGTTCTAATAAGCCCCCTTTGTCTTGTTGAAGCAATTATCCAAGCAAAACTACTTTGGACTTGGTGCTAGATCAGATTCTTCTTAATGACAGCAAGTACCTACAACATCTCAACCCAGATCAAGGTGGTTTTAGCACCATCAGGCTTATATGCCAGAGGTGGCACTCAGAGAATGCATGTCTAACTCTCAAATGAGAAACTAATTAGAGCCTGGTAGGTTCAGCAAAAACAGCTTGTTCATCTCCCCCTGATTTGGGTCCAAAATTCCATTTAATCTAGTCATTGAGGTTTGCAATCTGAGTCCAGCTGACATTTATTTTTTGGACGTACACAGCAGTGAGGTACATCAATTCCAGTATCTGGAGAGCAAAAGACAAAAGGTCCCTGCTGTGTCAACACAGCAAAATTCTAGAAACAAAATCAAGATATGAATCTCTTCTGAAGAGTCCTGAGCATGTATGTTGTGGCATTCCTCTGAACACAGCCCACGATGATTTCTGGGAACTGTAGACTGTGGGAAGAGGCAGAGAGAAGAGAAAGGTGAGACTTATCAAGCCACACCAAGGAGGAATGGAAGCAACTGCCATTGTGAAATCCAGAGGAGCCTGTCTGCCAGCAGGGATCAAGCAAGCAAGTCCATTTTGAGTGCTTAACTAAGATGGAAAGAGCTCAAAAGACAACTAACTACTGGGTTTTTGGTGAGGTCTGATCCAGAAGCTGATCTCTTACTGGGCTCTGTCCTCAGGGAGAAGCAGCCCGGTGTTCTACATGGTCTGGTCTGCTTCGGGGTTCAGAACATTCTTTCCTAACATAGCAGTCTGGTGCGTTACAATCCCATTTATTGAAGTGCAGACCTCCAATACCTAGAAATCACCTCGGAATGTACTGAAATGTAAAATATCAAATCGATAAGTATGTTTGTCCCTGACATTGTGTAAAAATACAGATTCTCTAATGTCTGAGACAGAGCCTTCCCTCTTTGAAATCTTGCAGGTTTGATACAATAAGCCAAGACAAAATAACAGAAGAAGAGCTGTTGTACTTAGGGAAGATTTGATGTAGACAAGCCTTGAGCAAGGCTTTGTAATTTTCCACTAATCAAAATTCAGAGTATGAGTCTTGATGGAAGCCAAATGGAGACTCCTGCCCTGACTCTGGAAATCTGTCTTTTGTCACTGAAGTGGCTTCAGTTTTATGAGTATGAGTCCTAAGGATCCTTCTTTTTACTGATCAAGATGGATTAAGCTTCAGAGGGAGTTGGGATGCCTATGCTGTCAGCAGGAAGAATACAGAGACCACACAGAGTCTGGGGAGGGAAACTCCTCTATTAGTCATCATCAAAGCAAAGTTTTCCAAGCTGACTTCATTCCAGAGATGCCAATATGCCAGGTAATAGCTGACCACAAGGCCAGCCTGATTTCAGGAATCGATGGCTGGAGGTGGTGTTGGAACTTGTTTTGCTTTTGTTTTTCTGAAAATATATCAAAGGGAGATTTCAAAGTTTTCTGCCTCTCTAAACACTGAAAACTGCAGAGGACACCAGAGATGCCTAGTCAGCAGGGGGAGGTGGGGCAAAAAACAAGTTTCCAAGAAGCTAATGCTGCTCTTGGCCCTTGGCCCAGCCCTGTCACTGCATTATTTTGGCTATGAGATTACCAAGGAACTTTCATTTGTGCCCTCCAGCCGTCACCTAGTTCATAAATCATGCAGAGAAATAGCACATCATGTTTAACTTAAAGTTAACTATAATAAAGTATTGAAAAAGAAAACATAAAACATTTATTTTTATGTCCTTTCATGCTTAAAATACCCATGGATTCCATTACATGACCCTGAAAAGGAAATTTACAGCCAAAACACAGAGAGAAACAGACATTTATGTTAACTTTTCGGTTTTCTAGTGAGTTAACGGAGGTTTATAGGATTTAGGGTAATTTTTACTATACATAGTTTTTGTCTTACATGCTTGAGAACTTAGCCCTATTAATCTCAGCTTCTCTTTCTCCCTCCTTCCCTCCATCTCCCTCCCATCTTTTCTCTTTTTCTCCCTCCTTCCCTCTCATTGTCTCTGTCTTTCCTGAGCTTCATAACTGACTTATCATAAACTTTCTTCATATAAGAGAGGACCACCATCCTGTAAGTCACTCATTCCTGAAACAGGAAAGTCATCACCACCTCCTCTTGGTTTCACACTGTCCCACCTTCTCTCCATGTCCATGGCTCCCTCCCTATCTTTGCTACTCAACTCTTTTCCTCTATCTTCACTGATGGCTTTAGCAAGGTCCTTGTCTCTGAGCTACATTTTCTCCCAAATGGAATCCCTGCTTCTTTTTTTTTTGTGACCATAATCCTTACTACATTCAGTCACCAGGATTAAATTGCTGTTATACAATATGATTATATTCACCCTTTGTTTAAAATCAATACCTCTCAATTCCCCCAGTATAAAGCAAAAATACATTATCCTAGTTTAAAAAGCTTTCCATTGCCAAGACCCACTTGGCCCACCCAAGGACATCTGGTTGATCAGGCCAGACGCCCCCAGAACAGTCCCTGAGAGGATTGGATGGGGGACAAGAAATAAAGAGAAGAGACAAAAGCTAGGAACAGGAGGGACTCAGGCTGCGGGTAGCAGACCGAGACCTCTTTATTGGAAAGGTTTGGTTATATAGGCAGTAAGTTCCTCTTTGTGTGGGGGATTTTAGCAGGGGGTTTCAGCGGGGGGCTTTGGGTGTAGGCATACAGAAACCAGGAACTAGGGCCGGGGATTTCGGGAGGCCTGAAATCCCCCAAGCTATAAGTCTCTAGTGAAACTGTAAACAAGCATATGCGGTGGGCTCTGCGGTGGGCTTGCTGTGGGAATGGGTACTTTTGGGAGTGTCTTACGCCTAGTGTATGCAGTTACTAAGCAGACTCTCTTATCCAGCCGCTCCTTTAGGCATAGGGTCCTGCATAGAGGCATGTAGCAGTTTGCCACAGCCCCAGTATCCCCAACTGTCCTCAATTGGCTCCTAACATTCCATGATTAGCATCTGTCTTCCCCTCAGCACTATCTGATCTCCAGCCATAGAGTTTTTACTCTTTCCCAAAACTCTATGCCTTCTCATGCCAGCTGCTTACAGTCTTGTTTGGCATTCCATCTCTCTTAGAATAGTACGTGCCCAAGGATTAACATGGTCTATTAGCCTCTGGATGGCCCAAGCCTTGCTTCTCTGCACAGTGTTACCTCAAATTGTGTCTCTTTCTTCCCTATACTCCAAAACAGGGGTCAGCAAACTTTTGAGATGGAAGAGCCGCCAGTGGTCAGCAAACTGCGGCTCTTGAGCTGCAGGCCCTGAAGTAAAATTGAAAATGAAAATAAAATTATCATAGCTTAATTTATAAAATTTAAAAAAGATATTATTCACATAATGATGATTATGTAAAAATATATTTATGGCTATTGAATAATTTTTAAATTGTTGTGAGGGACAGGATTGGCTCTTTCAGGGTCGGCAAACTTTTGAAACAGAATGTACCCAAAGAGCCGCATGTGGCTCGCAAGTCACAGTTTGCCGACCCCTGTTTCAGAAGATCCAGCTTATCTTAGCCTTATTCTTTCTTTTGAAAGCTCAGTTGTCACTTCTTCAGGGAAGACTTGCTAAATTCCTTGACTGGGTCAGAGCATGCCTCTGCTTTGTGGCACTTAAATTACAGCTGCAAATTTATATTTATTTTTGTGTGTTCTTTGTTTCCTCCACTAAATGTAGGTACTACAAGGGCAACAGTCCTGTCTTGGTGTTCTTTGTTGGTTGATATGAAAACTTTCCTCACTAGTTTATCCCCAATATCAGCAGAACATCTGAGAAAAATTATGAGGTCAGTAAGTAATTGTTTAATGAATTAATAATTTTTAGCATCCTTGATATTCTTATTATGCTTTAGATATATAGTTATAGCATAAATGTTTGATGAGTGAATGAATTAACCATATCTGGCTAGATACTAAGGTATAGAAACTTACAGAACATGGTCCTACTTACTCCATTTTGCTTGAAATTCATTCTGACTTTGTGTAATTGTAGAACCTTGATCATCTTGTTCCTTGTAATACGGAGCACCCTACCCTAGGGCCAGCTAAGAAAAGGGGGAGAGGAGATAGCCACATTTATAATGCATCCTCGCACTTAATGTGGCTCCCTCTTTGCTTCTTTTCCATTTCCTCTTTACTGAGCTTTAGCCAGCTGCTTAGTGAATCTGACCACCTACATAATTAGATGAGGTGAGACAAGGAAAGAGAAGCCCACACAAGAAGAGGAGCTTCAAGAGCTTCAGGAATGAGGAGTTCAGGCTGAACTGACCTGGGTCTTTGCTGCTGGAAGAGATGATGGGCTCAGTGCTTATTCATTCTTAAGTCACTTCAGACTAAGCATGAAGCAGAGTTAAGTGCTGAGACCTTAACTGTTACTTGCCATACGCACCTTTTATTTAGCTTCTGTGGAAGATGGGTTTGGTACTCATTCTTGGCCTTCTCTGAGTTTGCACATGAAAGTGAAAAACCACATAACGTGTTTCAATTGGTTGGGGGATGGGCTGATGAGAATAAGTGGAGGAAACATTTAGCCCCTTGGCAGGCTAACCGTGACTTCCATGACTTGTACAAGTCTGAGCATTGTGACAATCACTCATTTTCTTCTACTCCATTACATATCTTTAAATTTGTTTTTGTTACTCCTTGGTTGTACTATAGATATAAATAACTTTTGGTCTTCCTTTCTATGGTTTTAAATATCATCAATTCTGCTTTGGCTGATTCATCACTCTTCGGGTAACTTTTTATCTAGTTACCACAGACCCACCAACTGCTCCTTTTTCCTCCTTAACTTTTTCCCCAACATTTATCCTGTTGGCATCCCTCTGGCCCACTCTAGAAAATTCAGTCATCCTTGGTCTCTGTTTTGTTCCATGTACTGTTATTCACCCTCCCTCCTAATCACCTCTGTACCATGTCCCTTTATCTCAGTCCTTTTACCAGACCCTCACAATCACTTACTTCTTTGATGGCAATATATTCTAACTTGACCCTGAGCTCTACAAAGCTGGGGCACTGTCTATTTCATTTGTGACATATGGCTGGGTTGCAGTCTGGTACTTGGTACAGACTAACTCCCCCATATGTATTGTTTCACTGACTAATGCAGCTTTCTTTTTTTTTAACTTTATTGAGGAACAATGTGTTTTTTCCAGGACCCATCAGCTCCAAGTCAAGTTGTTGTCCTTCAGTCATAGTTGTGGAGGGCGCAGCTCAGCTCTAAGTCCAGTTGCCATTTTCAATCTAGTTGCGGGGGGTGCAGCCCACCATCCCATGTGGGAATTGAACTGGCAACCTTGTTAAGAGCACTCACTCTAACCAAATGAGCCACCTGGATGCCCCTCATGTGTCTTGCTTTTACTGGCTCTATCACTTCCAGTTTATCTTGTCACTACCCTGTTCTCTATCTGTGCTAATTTGTTAGGGTTAAAAAAAAAAATATATATATATATATACACACACACACACACACACACACACACACACACACACACACTCCTCTGGGCAGGGGCAAGGTTCTGTAGTGGATGTGGAAAAGCCTGTTGTTGTCAGGTGTTATTCCTGGGAGGTGGAGCTCTGTCAAGTTATGCAAAGCCATTTCCTGCTCTCTCTGCCATCTTATCTAATACTAGGATACTGTGAGTACTCTGGGTTCTCCAGTCCTGCTGAAACTGACTCGCTTCTCCCATGCTTTTGTCTGAGCTTGTCAATCCCTTCTTCTCTTGCTCAAGGATGCTGATTTTGGCCCATGTAAATGCTACCAGTTTTCTTTAGTAATCTCTCCCATGCAGCTCAGTTGATTTCACTCCCAGCATGGGAAATAATGGGAAGAACCCTCTGGGGAGCGAGGACTGAGGTTACACTTATCATGTCAGCAATTGTGTTACTTCTCTACGTGCAGAAAAATGTATCTGTCATTATGAAAGACAAGGTTTATTCATTCAAAAATATTTTAATTTTGAAGTTTCTATAATTATCCAGAAATTGTCTTAGACTCTGGTGATACAGCCCTTATGAATAAGGTGATCATTGATGTCCTCTGCATGAAAACAAAAATGGACTTGTGGCATTTATGCCCTTCGGTTGAGAGGCTTGGGCTTCTATTCTATGACCTGAAGAACTACAAAGCCCCCCTCAAGTTCTGTGGGATTTCTGGATGGGGGGTCATAGCCATTTATTCTGTCTTGAGGCTCCTGTTCTCAACATGCTCTCCTGTCCCCACTATCCACCAAGACTTGACTCTTAGTGCCTTCCAGCTTTTACATACAAAACTAATAGAACAAGGCAAAAACAAAGACAGAATTCAAACATGCACATACATACACTCAATGTCCCCGTGAGGATAAGAGAGATCAAAGAGTTTATATGTCAGAAAAGTAACCAAGTGCAAATTGGAAATCAAGAATTCCTACAGTAAACAAGTACTTCAGCCATCTAACCACTAAGAACTCTCAGTAGTTACCAAGAAAAAGTGAGTGAGTGGAAATAACTCCATATGTAAATACAGAAGATGTTTATATGCAAACATTGCAAATTTTATAGTTGAGACACCAAGTCCCAGAACTTCTAAACAACTTAAAGAAAATGATGAAATTAAATGGCAAAATTAGTAGCTTCCTCTTTCTAGTTCAATGCTCTCTGTGCTGAGCACTGGACACTCAGCTCTCTTGAACACCTGTGGACTAAGCAGATTGTCTGATCTGGCAACTTTGGTGCATGATGATGTACAGGTACACTAACATTAGACACTAATATCAAATGGTGCATCATTTGGAAAGGGTTAGCCTTAGTTTGATATGCAAAAAAATATATCACTTGTTGATCACGACTTTGTGAAGTGAGTGAAAATTAGGCAACCTGGTGTGAAATTAGGCAGGTTATACTCCATCAGAGAATAGGGACAAAATATCAGAGAATGTGTAGATATGGTTTCAGGCCAAAGAGCCTTGCTGCATATCACAAATGGATGACAAAAAATATGAGGAAAACCCTCTTTAAATCACAAAGGCATTGAAGCATGATGGAATAGCTTTTCATAGATATTTAGAAATCTTAGGATTGTCTAGAATTTGAACCCCAGTTGATAGATTCTCATTGTCTTATCTGATATTACTTATATTAGAGAAAAAGCGACCAATGTATTAATTGTAAATTAACTCTAACCCAATTCATTAAAAAGATTCAACTACCTAAAATTATAATTACCTTGTTATAAAAAGAAATGAGAGATAAGACTTCCAGAATAGTGTTGTGAGGAGCTTAATGGACTCTCTCACCAGTGAAATAACCATAGCTGCTGAAAACTATATTTCAAAAATCACAAACATTTAAAGTCTCTGGAAATTATTCTATGGGCATATAGCAAATGAAGATATGCTTATTCAAGAAAATCTATTAAATCACAGTAGGATTAGTAAGCATCTGTGGCATTAGAGCCATAAGCCATTTCCAAGCTTCTGCCTCATTCTCTCCTCCATCTCAGTGTAATAGAAGTTCCATTCCAGACGGGTGCAGCCAAGAACAATGTACACCCCTCAGCTCCTAGTCTAGGGTTATGGTATCTTCCTGGCTTCCTGGGAAGGCCAGGTCACCAGCATTTCTCATCATCTTAGCTCTGTGTCATAGAAGCTGTATTGTAGGCAAGAAAAGCTAAAAGCTTGGGGGCTCTTTCTCTCCCTCTTCTATCTAGCCCCCATTCGTAGGGTGAAAGCTCTATCCCACATGTGGCAGGCCAAGAATAGTGGAGTCAAATTGCTGTTTCCCTACCCACATGTAGGAAAGAGTTTCCACACCAGGAGAGGCAAGCCAAGAAGACCAGTGGTTACTGAGCCCCCCACCTAACATTCTGTTCATAAAGCAAGGGTGTCACTCTGAGTAAAGGAGGCCCTTGTCCCTGTCTTCAGCTTTGGATCAGTGACTCAGAGGTTTACTCGAGGAGGGAAAGGCTAGCCATAAGAATGTTCCAAAAGGAACTGATTTTATTTGGAAGAGAGTGTGAGAAAGTTCAAGGCTAAGGGCACTTTAGAACTCAGCAGAGATTTTTATAGCAAGCTATTAAGAGAGTCTTATAGCTCCACAGAGAAATAAGCTAAAGCACAGACAAGCTACAAGTTTCTCAGAGAGAACCAGGGAAAGAAACAACTAAGAAAGAGCCCTATGGTGTTGGGAACAAACCTTAAAAACCAGCTTCAAAAACTACTTCTGCAAAGGTGCCTAAATTGAATGAATTAATCTGTAGAGCAGTTTATGTGCCAAGTCATTGTGGAAAACAATAGAGCAATCAACTGGAAATTAATGGAGCTTAACAGTTGTGTGTGTTATTAAAAGAAGCAGTCAATTTAGCAGAGAGATAAGGAAAAGACACAAAGATGACCTTGAAAAAACCCCACAATCATCCCAAGGTGACTCTGCATGCCCAGGGCTATGTCCTTTGAAAAATGGCATTAGGGATGTAATAGAGTTCACTAAAATAGTTCAACCGTGTTATCAAACAGATAAGTAAGGAAACAACAACAACAACAAGCACTCGACAGTAGGGGAGAAATCAGTATTTAGAGTTGTTATGTTATTTTAAATGAATAGCTTTGAATAAAATACAATGTAAGACACACAAGAAAAACAGAAAGTATGACCCATACACCCAAAAAAAAAGACAGATGTCATACTTAGCAAACAAAGATTTCAAAGAAATGATTAAAAATATGTTCAAAGAGCTAAAAGAAACCATGCTTAAAGAAGTAAATGAAGCTACAATAGTATGTCTCACATGTCAAGACAATTCAATGGGAGAAATAAGAGTCCTTATAAGAAAGAGTGCTGGGACAACTGGGCATCCACAGGCATAAAATAAAGTTGGATGCCTTTCTCACACCATACACAAAAATTATCTCAAAAGACATTGGAGATCTAAGTGTAAGAGCTAAAATTCTAACATTCTTAGAAGAAAATATAGGAGTACATATTTGTTATTTTGAATTAGGCAAAGCTTTTTTGCATGTGACACCAAAACCACAAGGAAGAAAATGAAAAAAAAAATAAATTAGACATTATCAAAATTAAGATGTTTGTGCATCAAAGGATACCATCAACAAAGTAAAAAGACAACCCACCAAAAAAATTTTCAAATTATATATATAATAAGAGACTTGTATCTAGAATATATAAAGAACTCATACAATGCAACAATAATAAAACAACCCAATTAAAAATGGTCAAAGGTTTTGAACAGACAGTTCTGAAAACAAAATATACAAATATCCAATAAGGACATGGAAAGAGGTTCCATCAATATTTATCAAGGAAATGCAAATCAAAACCAAATGAGATACAACTTTATACCTCTCATGGTGGCTGTCAAGAAAAGAGAGATAATAGCAAGTATTGGTTAGGGTGTGGACACATTGGAATGTTCATACACTGCCAATGGGAGTGTAAAATAGTGCTGCTGCTTTGGGAAACAGTCTATTTTTCAAAAGGTTAAGCATAGAATTACCACATAATCCATCAATTCCACTTTTAGGTATATACCCAAGAGAAATGAAAATAAATATCAATGCAAAATTTTGTACATAAATGTTCATAGCAACATTATTCAAAATCAAAAAGTGAAAAATATCCAAATGTCTATTAACTAATAAATGAGTAAATAAAATGTTGTATGTCCATACAATGGAATATTATCCAACAATAAAATGAAATACTGATATACGCTACAACATAGATAAACTTTGAAAACATTTTGTTAAATGAAATAAGCCAGTCACAAAAGACAATATATTTTGTGATTCCATATATGTAAAATGTGCAGAATAAGCTAATCTGTAGAAATAGAAGAGTGATGTTGCCTAGACATTGGGGGTGGGGGGTGACTTGAGGGTAATTGAGAGTGACTGCTAATGGATATGGGGGTTTTTTCTTTAATTTTTTTAAATTAAAATATAGCCAACATACAATATTATACTAGTGTCAGGTGTACACCATAGTTATTCAACATTTATATACCTAAAAAAGTGATCACCATGATAAGGCTAGTAACCATCTAACACCATACAGTGTTATTATATAATGTCTAACCACTATGCTATACACCTGAGACTAATATAAAATAATATTGAATGCACACTATAACTGAAAATTTTTAAAAAGGGGAGAAAGGTGAAGGGGAATAAGAGTTTCAAGTTTCCCATTATAAAATAAATAAATCATGGGGATGTAATATACAGCATAGGGAATATAGTCAGTGATATTGTAGTAACATTGTATAGTGTTTCTTTCTGAGGTGATGAAAATGTTTAAAACATGATTCTAGCACAATTACATGAATATAATAAAAGGCATCGAATCATATACTTTAAGTGGTGAATTGTATGGGATGTGAATTATATTTCAATTAAGCTGTGGAAAACAGAAATGATATAATAATAAAACAAAAATCTAGCTTTAATGTTCTAGATTCAATATACACCTATTTTATTAAGAGGCCCCCACTGTAATTATAACAAATGTCAGGGCAGTGAGAAGTGTCAGTCACCATAATCACCATATACCAGAAACAGGGGTCAAAAAGTAAGCTTCTGAACAGTGCTAGATAGAGCAACTTCTTCCACATATCTCAGTGAGAACATCTGAATCTGAAATAAGGAAAAAATTCAATCACATCCATTTTTCATGATAATTTATCCAGTTAGGCCATGATATTTGTAGTCAGCATCATGGAGGTTAGCAACTAATAATCACTTGATTGTTTCTTGCACTGCTGTTTATTCCCCCAAATAAGACTGACTAACGGATGCTGCAAGATGGCAGCGGCACTTGGCAGGTTAGTAAACTCAACTGAACTACCCAGACATCTTTTCCTGTCAACCAACATCAGCCCTGGTGAGATTAGCACACATATGCAACACAATTTGAACTAACTCGCCTAATTAATAGTATCAGTGCTGGCCCCAAATTGGAATTTCAGGTCTGAAGACAGCCTTGGCACTTATTTAACACAAATCTCTCATTTTGTGGATGCAGAATTAAAACCAATGGACATGAGGAGACTTTAATAAATAATGCTACAAAGCTGGCCAGGAGCAGAATTAGGGCCAAAACATCCATCTTGGCTCTCAAGTTCTCATTCTAACCCCCTACAATGCTGCTTCAGTCTTGGGCTAGCATGGACCACAGGAAGTCTCTGGTCTGGCTCCTTCAAGACAGATCCCAGGCCTCAGGGACCCTGACTATACCCAGCAGTACTGGGAGCTAAGTAAAATACTGTAGCAAAGCCCACTCTTTGTACACCCTTGAAACATAATAATGACTTGCTATAGACTCATATCTAAACCTAAACTTATCTGCAGTTCTTGAGAAAAAAAATAACAAGTTTAAAAAAAAATATTTAAAACATTATTATTATTAACATTTCTGTATATACAAAAGCATTATGTTACTAAATATATGTAAGGACATTTCCAAAGACACCAGATTTCCCCATACTGCTCATAGAACAATAACTTTCACAGCAAAAAGTGGAGTCACTTTCCCTGGGATATAAAAGGCACCACTGTTTCCTCCCTGACTGTCAACCCTGGCCTCATTCTGTGTTAGACTATACTTTGTTAGTTTGGGTCTGAAGTAATTGTAGATCAGTTGCATTTCCACCCTACTGAAATCCTCACCTTGAATGCAATATTCCCTGAAATTGTAAATCTCCTAGTGCTTTCCTGGGGTTGCTTTTTACAGCAGGTGAGAGGGTCTGCAGGCACTAGGTGATGCTGTCTAAAAGCAGAGTTTAACTACTTATGCCTATGCCACATCAGCAGAGAGACTGTTAGGTTAATTGTCCAAGCCCCTTTACTTAGCTGTGTGATATAGGTCAGCCACTGCTGAGAAAGCCAAGAGAAATGACTGAGAGTAATCCCATTTTGCAAAGAGCTTCAATAATCTTGTCCAAGGTGGGTCCCAGCCAAGTTTCCATGGAAATCAGCATCTGTTGGAAAGGAGCAAAGAGCCCAAACAATAGTGTTGTGGACCAAGTCCTCTAGAAATACTGGGTGACTGGAGGCAGAGTGAAGAGGATTTGAAGCACAGAGTTCATGTGATCAAGTAAACCTCTGTACCATTTGAGGAAAGGGGAACTTGTGTCTGGATGAGGAGCTCATTTCTTCAGGTTTAAGGGCCTGGTAGCTTTTTGGTGCAGTAGTTGCCATATCTCCATGACAGAAGTCACAGCAGCCTTAGCATGTCTCAAACATCTGAGAGGAAAGAGACTTCTGCTCCACTGCAGCATGTGGGAAAAGCGCTCTGAAGATGGTTCACACTGGCCCCCTGAACACCTGAAAGGCAACATAAATAATCAGCAAATGTGCCCCCCACGTGTCCAGGATGAGCTTTTAGACCCAGGCATGGAGGAGGAAACTGAGCCCCCTCTCTATCATGACAATGGTTCTTCTTTCTGCCTGACATGCTCTCCTCCATGAGATGCCATGGTATGCAGAGCACCATCCATAAAGTTTTGCTCAAATGTTGGCCCCAGAATAGTTGTTATTACCGTGACAAAGAGGGTATGATGAAGTTACAAGAGTAAGCATATTTTATTGAATTAATGGCAATCATGGGGAATTCTAAGTCTTGGTGACTGTAGCACTATTAACTAGTTTTGTGAAATGGGATCTTGGCATGATCTATGCTGGTGTTTCAGTTACTGAACTGACCATTTGATAACAGTGATAATGCCATGGTTTTAGACTGCTGCACTGTGTTAGGAACTCAGCCTTATTCACAAGAATGTCTCACAAATAATAGATACAAAAGCATCATTATCTTAAACCACAGATTCTTGGGAATTCTTTAGGAAAGTCATCTGTAGGAATTGGTCAAGAAGAGTGAGGAGTGTGTTGGAAAAATAACAAAATATTAATGGGATCTACAGCTACCACTTCCTTAGAGGAACTGTCAGTCTCTTGTCTTAGAAGAGAGAATGCATGTGTACCTCTCATTGTGCTTCATTTTTCTTGGCCAGTGTCATTGCTGGCACACAGATGTGATTTACTAAGGATGTTGACCCCATAAGAACTCCATAGAAACCATTATCTAGTGACAGAAGAGGACACAGGGCCAAATGCTCCCATGCCATATTTGTACACAATCCTGCCAATTCCCAGCAACCTGGCATAGTGCCCAGGCTGGACAACATTATGTAGGACATACAAGAGCATTTCAGCCTGAACTGAAGGATTTAGAACTTTATGGAACATTGAGACAACTTGCTATCAGGAAAGTCCCTCCCATGGAGATTATTGGCAAGTATGCAGTCATGGCAATCTTTTAATATAAACCTCTTATTGATCATTGATCTTTTAAAAAGCACTGCATAATGTTATATTCATTACATTTGGGAAATGTAGACTGGGAAATGCTTAGATAAGTTTTCCCAGGATGAGATGAAATGGATCTGCCTCAAATTCTTAAAATTAATATGTTTATGGATTTTCTTTTCTTTCTTTTTTTTAAAAGTTTATTGGGATGACAATTGTTAATAAAATTACATTGGTTTCAGGTGTACAATTCTGTAATACATCATCTATATATCACATTGTGTGTTCACCAACCAGAGTAAATTCTTCCATCACCATATATTTGATCCCTTTTATCCTCCTCTACCACCCCCTACCCCCTTACCCACTGGTAACCACTAAACTATTGTCTGTGTCTATGAGTTTTTGTTTCTTAATTTGTTTATCTTGTTCCTTCGTTGTTTTCAGTTTTATATCCCACATGTCAGTGAAATCATATGGTTCTCAATTTTTACTGTCTGACTTATTTCGCTTAGCATAATAATCTCAACATCCATCCATGTTGTCGCAAATGGCACTATTCCATTTTTTCTTATGGCAGAATAGTATTCCATTGTTTATGTATACCACATTTTCTTTATCCAAACATCTATCTATGGACACTTTGGTTCTTTCCATGTCTTGGCCACCATAAAGAAAGCTGCAATGAATATCGGAGCACATATATCTTTACAGATAAATGTTTTCAGCTTTTTTGGATAGATACCCAGGAGAGGGATTGCTGGGTCATATGGTAATTCTAGTCTTAATTTTTTGAGAAACCTCCACACTGCCTTCCACAGCGGCTGCCCCAATCTGCATTCCCTCAACAGTATACGAAGGTTCTTTTTTTTTCCATAGCATCTCCAACACTGGTTATTATTTGTCTTGTTGAAAATAGCCATTCTAACTGGCATGAAGAGATATCTCATTGTGGTTTTTATTTGCATTTCTCTGATTATTAGTGATGTTGAGCATTTTTTCATATGTCTATTGGCCATCAGTATGTCCCCTTTGGAGAAGTGTTTATTCAGGTCCTCTGCCCATTTTTTAATCAGATTGTTTGTTTCTCTGTTGTTGAGTTGCATGAGTTCCTTATATATTTTGGAAATTAGCCCCTTCTTAAAGGCATTGTTTGCAAAACTCTTCTCCCATTCAGTTGTTTGCCTCTTTATTTTATCAATGGTTTCTTTTGCTGTGCAGAAGCTTTTTAATTTGATATAGTCCCATTCATTTATTTTAGCTTTTACTTCCTTTGCCTTCGAAGTCAAATTCATAAAATCCTCTTCGAACCCAAGGTCCATAAGTGTACTACCTGTGTAATCTTCAATGCAGTTTATTGTTTCAGGTCTTATGTTTAGGTCTTTGATCCATTTTTTAATTAATTTTGGTACATGGTGACAGATA
>NW_017732288.1:446034-453499 GCF_001890085.2 Hipposideros armiger | reverse complement strand
TGCCCTGAGACCCATGTGACCTGCTCACAGAGGAGAGGCTCACCTTCCAGGGAATCCTCCCATTGTATGAGAAGCTGGAATTGTGCAGATACATATAACACTACAGCATGAGAGAGAATAAAAGGCTGCAGTTGGAGAGAAAATAAAGAATTCTACCAACACCTACTGGAAAGCAAAAGAAAGACCTCTTCTTATCAACCTCTTGCAGAATCCACTCTTGTAGGTGCTTAGGGAGAGAAATGATAATTCATTAATTGTCATGAATAACCAAAGTAACAAGGCAGCTCAAAAAGACTATGAAAGTCCCCAGAAAAATGAACTGAAAGACATGGAAATATGTGACTTAAATGACAGAGAATTCATGATTACAGTTCTGAAAAAATTCAATGAGATGCAAGAAAACACAGACAGGAAGTTAAATGAACTCAGAAACACAATTAAAAAGCAAAATGAACATTTTACCAAAGAGACTAAAATTTTTAAAGGGACCCAAATAGAATTCCTGGAGATTAAGAATTTAGTAAAATAAATGAAGAATGAAATAGCCAGCTTAGGTAATAGAGCAACCAGGTGGAAAAAAGAATCAGTGACATCAAAGATAGAAATCTGGAAATGACACAGATAGAAGAAAAGAGAGACTAGACAGTTAAAAGAAAAGAGCTCTACAAGGACTTTCTGACTCAATCAGAAAGACCAATACAAGAATAGAGGACATTCCAGAAGGAGAAGAAAGGGAGAAGGGAACAGAGAGTATATTCAAACAAATAGTCGAGAACTTCCCAAACTTGTGGAAAGAACTGAATCCTTGAATACAAGAAGCAAATAGAACACCTAATTACCTTAATCCCAATAGGCCTTCTCCAAGGCACATTGTATTCAAGCTGTCAAAAATTAATGACAAAAAAAAGAATCCTCAAAGCAGTCAGGGAAAAGAAGACAGTAACCTACAAAGGAAAGCCCGTTAGACTATCATCAGATTTTTCAGCAGAAACTCTACTAAGCAGAAGGGAGTGGAATCAAATATTCAAACTATTGAAAGAGAGAAATTATGAGCCAAGAGTAATATATCCAGCAAAGATATCCTTTAAATATGAAGTGAGAATAAAAACCTATCCAGACATACAGAAGCTGAGGGAATTTTCTAACACATGACCTGCACTACAAGAAATACTGAAAGAGGCCATTTGACTTGAAACAAAAAAGCAAAAGAATACAAAACCATGAGTAGTATTACAGACAGACAGAAGCAGAAAATGAAAACCCTATACCAAATAAGACACTATACACATAAACATAACATACAGGGTAGAGAAGAAAAAAGCCACTAAAAACAAAGACAGAGAATGAGGAAAAAGGCAACTTGCTACTGCAGCACAGAAATCAACTCACAGCATCAATAGGGATAATTTGTGTCAACAAAAACATAAAAGGGGAAAGAGTAAAAGTCTGAACTGGCAAAAGGGAATGGAGAAAAGAAGCATGCTGAATAAAATAAAATACTCTATATATGAAACTTTCTTTTGCATAAACTTAATGGTAACCACATACAAAAAAAAATCCAAAACTGAAATATATAACATAAAAAAAGAAGAAACAGAGGGGAAAATCAGACTACCACCACACTGAAACAGTAGAGAGCAACAAAAAGGCAAAGAAACAATGGAGACTCCATCCTACCAGAAAACTAAAGAGAATGATAGGAAATCCTCATATATAAATAATCACCCTAAATGTAAATGGACTGAACTCGCCAATAAAAAGGCACAGAGTAGCAGATTGGATAAAAAAGCTAAACCCAACTATATGCTGCCTCCAAGAGACACATCTTAGCTACAAGGAAAAACATAGGCTTAAATTGAAAGGGTGGAAATTGACATTCCAAGCAAATGGTATTCAGAAAAAAACAGATGTAGCCATACTGATATCAGATGAAACAGACTTCAGGATAAAAAAGGTAACAAGAGACAAAGATGGACATTTCATAATGATAAAGGGGACTATACAAAAATAAGACATAACAGTCATCAATATTTATGCCCCCAATTAGGGAGCACTGAAATATACAAAGCAACTAATAACAGAACTAAAGGGATAAATTGACCAAAACACAATTATAGTATGGGACCTAAATACATCATTGACAGCTTTGGGTACATCATCCAAATAGAAAATAAATAAAGAAATATCAGCCCTAAATAACACATTAGATGAAGTGGACATAAATAACATTTATAGAGCACTTCATCCTAGAACATCAGACTATGCATTCTTTTCTAGTGTACATGGATCATTCTCAAGGATAGACCATATATTGGGACATAAAACTAGCCTAGCAAATTTAAGAAGGTTGAGGTAATACCAAGCATATTCTCTGATCACAAGGCTTTGAAATTGGATATCAACTGCAAAAAGAAAGTAGGAAAAACCACAAATATGTGGAGATTAAACAACATAGTTTAAAAGAATGACAGGGGCAAAAAAAAAAAATAAGAGGGGATATCAAAAGATACCTAGAAACAAATGAGAATGAAAATACATCCTACCAAAATTTTTGGGATGCAGAGAAAGCAGTAATTAGAGGGAAATTCATATCATTACAGACCTATCTCAACAAACAAGAAAATTTCCAGATAAATAACCTCATGTTACCCCTTAAAGAACTAGAAAAAGAAGAACAAATGAAACCCAAAGTCAGCAGAAGAAAGGAAATAATAAAAATCAGGACAGAACTAAATTTAATAGAAAAAAAAAGATAATAGAAAAAAGAAATGCAACAAAGAGCTGGTTCTTTTAAGACTAATAAAATAGACAAACCCTTGGCTAGACTCACTAAGATAAAAAGATAAAAGTCACAAATAAACAAAATCAGAAATGAAAGAGGAAAAGTTATCACAGATGCCATGGAAATACCAAGAATTATCCAAGAATGCTATGAAGGGCTATATACCACCAAATTCAATAACCTAGAAGCAATGGACAGGTTCTGAGAAATATATAGCCTTCCTCAGGTGAATCACAAAGAACTAGAAAACCGAAACAGACCGATCAACAGTAAGGAAATTAAATAAGTCATCTGAAACCTTCCAAAGATCAAAAGTCCAGGAACAGATGGCTTCGCTATTGAATTCTACCAAACATTCAAAGAGAATCTAATGCCTGTCCTACTCAAACCTTTCCAAAAATTTGAAAAAGAGAAAATACTTTCAAACTCATTTTGTGAGGCCAAAATTACCCTGATACCAAATCCTGGTAAGGATAACACAAAAAAAGAAAATTACAGACCAATATTTCTGATGAATACAGATGCAAAAATCCTAAACAAAATTCTAGCAAATCAAATGCAACAATGCATTAAAAAGATTTTACATTATGACCAAGTAGGGTTCATTCCAGGGGCCCAAGGATGGTTCAATATATGCAAATCAATCAATGTGATACACCATATAAACAAAATAAATGACAAAAACATATGATTATATCAATAGATGCAGAAAAAGCTTTTGACAAGATACAACATCTATTTATGATTAAAACACTTAATAAAATGAGTATAGAAGGAAAATACCTTAACATAATAAAGACCATTCATGACAAACCCTTAGCTAATATCATAAGTAATAGCGAAAAACTGAAGCCCTTTGCTCTACATTCAGGAACACAACAGGGCTCTCCCCTATCACCTTTGTTTTTCAACATAGTATTGGAAGTCCTAGCCAGAGCAATCAGGCAAGAGAAAGGAATAAAATGCATCCAAATAGGGAATGATGAAGACAAATTGTCACTTTTTGCAGATGACATGATGCTACCTATAGAAAACCCTAAAGACTCTACCAAAAAGCTTTAGAAACAATAAATGAATACAGCAAAGATGTCAGCTAAAAATCAACATATAAAACTCCATTGCATTTCTATATATTAANTACCTGTGTAATCTTCAATGCAGTTTATTGTTTCAGGTCTTATGTTTAGGTCTTTGATCCATTTTTTAATTAATTTTGGTACATGGTGACAGATAAAAGTCTAGTTTCATTCTTTTGAACGTGGCTTCCCAATGCTCCCAACACCATTTATTGAAGAGGCTGTCTTTTCTCCATTGTGTGTTTTTGGCTTCTTTGTCAAAAATTATCTGCCCATATTTAAATGGGTTTATTTCTGGGTTCACAATTCTATCGCATTGGTCAGTGTGTCTGTTTTTCTGCCAATAAAATGCTGTTTTAATTATTATTGCCCTGTAGTACAGGTTGATGTCAGGGAGTGTGATACCTCCAGCATTGCTCTTTTTTCCTATGATTGCTTGGCTGTTCAGGGTCTTTTGTGGTTCCATACAAATCTGATGACTTTTTATTCTATCTCTTTAAAAAATGGCATTGGGATTTTGATGGAGATTGCATTAAATCTGTATATTGCTTTGGATAATATGGCCATTTTAACTATGTTGATTCCCCAATTCATGAACATGGAATGTCTTTCTATTACTTTGTGTCTTCTTCAATTTCTTTTAAAAATGTCATAGTTTTTAGTGTATAGGTCTTTCACATCCTTGGTTCAGTTTATTCCTAGGTATGTTACTCTTCTTGTTGCAATTGCAAATGGAATTGTTTGTTTTTATTTGTTTTTCTGAGGTTTCATTGTTAGTATACAGGAATTCAATGGACTTTTGTACATCGATTTCGTACTGGCAACTTTACTGTATTGGTTTATTGTTCCTAATAGCTTTGTGGTGGAGTCTTTAGGGTTTTCTATAGGTAGCAGCATGTCATCTGCAAAAAATGACAAATTAACTTCTTCACTACCAATTCAGACGCATTTATTCCTTTCTGTTGCCTGATTGCTCTGGCTAGGACTTCCAATACTATGTTGAGAAGCAGAGGTGATAGGGAACAGTCCTGTCGTGTTCCTGAACATAGAGAAAAGGGCTTCAGTTTTTCACCATAAATTATAATATTAGGAGAGGTTTGTCATATATCGCCTTTATTATGTTAAGGTATTTTCCTTCTATACACATTTTATTAAGTGTTTTTATCATAACTGGATGTCATATCTTGTCAAATGCTTTTTCTGCATCTATTGATAAAATCATATGATTTCTGTCCTTTATTATGTTTATGTGGTATATCACATTGATCAATTTGCATATGTTGAACCATCCTTGGGCTCCTGGGATAAATGCCACTTGGTCATGATGTATAATTTTTTAATGCATTGTTGCACCTGTATTCATTAGAGGTGTTGTTCTATAATTTTTTTTAATGTTATCTTTACCAAGTTTTGGAATCAGGGTAATGTTGGCATCATAAAATGAATTAGGGAGTATTGTCTCTTCTTTAATTTTTTGGAAGAATTTGAGCAGAGAGGTATTAGATCCTGTTGTATTTTCTCTTCACTATTCTGGCTTTTCATACAATAAGGGTACTCCTTGGAAGGAGGGCTTCTCCTCTGTGAGCAGGTCACCTGGATTTCAGGGCACCACCTTTGTCCCACCTATCGGGGCAGATCCCTGCAGGGGTAAAAAGAGCCACTGAAACACACAGGACCTGAATATGGTGCAAAAAGAGCTTCAGAACTTCAGAAGCTCTCCACATCCCCCAATGGAGGCCATGCCCTGAGACCCATGTGACCTGCTCACAGAGGAGAGGCTCACCTTCCAGGGAATCCTCCCATTGTATGAGAAGCTGGAATTGTGCAGATACATATAACACTACAGCATGAGAGAGAATAAAAGGCTGCAGTTGGAGAGAAAATAAAGAATTCTACCAACACCTACTGGAAAGCAAAAGAAAGACCTCTTCTTATCAACCTCTTGCAGAATCCACTCTTGTAGGTGCTTAGGGAGAGAAATGATAATTCATTAATTGTCATGAATAACCAAAGTAACAAGGCAGCTCAAAAAGACTATGAAAGTCCCCAGAAAAATGAACTGAAAGACATGGAAATATGTGACTTAAATGACAGAGAATTCATGATTACAGTTCTGAAAAAATTCAATGAGATGCAAGAAAACACAGACAGGAAGTTAAATGAACTCAGAAACACAATTAAAAAGCAAAATGAACATTTTACCAAAGAGACTAAAATTTTTAAAGGGACCCAAATAGAATTCCTGGAGATTAAGAATTTAGTAAAATAAATGAAGAATGAAATAGCCAGCTTAGGTAATAGAGCAACCAGGTGGAAAAAAGAATCAGTGACATCAAAGATAGAAATCTGGAAATGACACAGATAGAAGAAAAGAGAGACTAGACAGTTAAAAGAAAAGAGCTCTACAAGGACTTTCTGACTCAATCAGAAAGACCAATACAAGAATAGAGGACATTCNTTATGCAGTAGGCAATGTAAGAGCATGATCTCATGTTTTGTGACTGCCAACCTCCTAAATACTCTTACTCATGCTATTTAAAAAGAAGTGAGTGCAAATAAAATTCTATGATAAAATAGTGGAAAGGACTAACTTTTTTGTGAAGCTTTTTGGATTTATAAATAAATAAAGCCATAGAAAAATTTTATTGAAGTCATTTCTAAAAGATGGGCTGTACAATGAAAAATTTAGTGGTTATATTCAGAAGTGCACTGGTGAGGCTTTTGTGAAAGTGGTACAGTGACATTCAGATTGAAAGTTCCTACACTATAAGCATATGTAATATCTCTCCAAGTGATGCCAAACCACTACTCAGATGGGAGACCTTTTTATATCCAGAGCAATGTTTCTCAAACCAAATTATTTTGTGATTCAGTATGATTTCCTAAATCTTTATCACCATTTCTGCAAAAGAGGGAAAAGGGACAGGTCTTCCTGCAGCTGAGGGGAGCAGACTTTGCCAAGAAAAGGCAGGGGTCAAAAGGCACAGATGTCATCTCAAGGAGCAGGACTTTGCATAACTTGATAGGATGTGCTTAAAATTAAGTGCAAAGAAATTCTGCTGCTTCAGCTTGTCTCTCTAGAAAGGATTGTGTTCAGTAGAGCTCACCATATAAAGAAATGCTTTCCAATGCTGATAAGAGAAAGTAACTATGGAAACCATCAGCGAAACAATAACCAAACAGGTGACACAGCAGTGCCAGCAGGGGCTGTTTCCTAATTTCTAGTTGCTGAGGAAGAGACACTTTAGAGATGCCCACTTCCCCAAGGAGGCCTTCTGGCAATGTAAAGATGCACCTTTGAAATAAAGAGCATGTTAGGTTTCATGTTAGACAGTGAATGAGCTCTGAGTAGGTAAACTGCCCCAGGGAATGTTGACTTACCCACCAAAAAGATCCTCGTTAAGCCTACAGAAATCATACACGTATTTACATGGAGACAAAGCCTTGATGGCAAGCAGAGGTGCAGTTAGTCAGATGAACATTTCCAGCTCCCTGGTAAGCAATTAACTCATCCAATCTCTGAGCAGTATTTGCATATCATAAGCACAATTAAATACTGCATGACATTGCAAGCTTCTCAAGCATGTCTGGGAAAATTTATTTCAAA
>NW_017732288.1:429067-444430 GCF_001890085.2 Hipposideros armiger | reverse complement strand
TCATATGTTTTCCTGAAGAGCATATACTACAGAAAAGTTTCTAAGTGGATATGGTGGCAACGCCAGAATTTTCACTGAGAGTTCTGGGTGTGGCTACATAGATGAGGAAGGGAAAGGAATTTGAGAATTATCCTGACGCTGCTGCTTTCATAGCAGACACATTGTTTGAATATTGATACGTGTTCATGTGGAGGAGAATTAATGGAGACTGGGTGGGAAGGGTTAAAGCTCTCCCTTTCAGGCCCTGCCTTGGGACCCTGGGTGATGAAAATGAGCTGTATACAGAGTGAGGAGTGGGGGAGGCTTTTGTAGTGCCTCTGAACGCTTATAAGTGAACAAGGCCCTCTCCCTACTGGCTATGATAATAGCTGTACTAAGAGTTCCTGATCAGTATATTGGGGAAGGAGAAAGATGTTTCCTCAGCCTCCCAAAATGGAGACACAACTGTGTTGTACACATGGATCAATCTTCACTTTGTCCCCTGGGGACACATATTCATTTAGGACTCAGCTCAAAGACCCATTTCTGTGAAGATTCCCTGTCCCCTACAGAAAGTTTGTGCCTCTGTAACTTGTGTGCACTTTGAGGTCACCTGTGAAGATTTATAGATCCCTGACTTAAGTCCTTCTCCTCCATCTACAATGAGAGCTCTTATGGACACCTACTATTACTCATTTATCTCCATACTTCCAGCACCAGTACAATGCCTGGTACATAGAAGAATAGTTATACACACTCAATTAAATGATAGCAACAGAAGGTAAAAGTTAGCCCCTAAAAATATGTTTCTGAATACAGTTTTTAGTGTGTATGCAGCAAGGATCTATAGTATGGAATGCTGGGACCAGTTACCGCATTGCATATCAATTTCAACACCCCTATCTCTCTCCCATGACCACATGAACTGCTGACCCCTAAATCCTCTTTCTACACCACACTCTTTCTCCACATTTCTGTATTTCCCATCTGAACTCCTCAAATAGAACCCATATCCCAGTGCTCACCACTATATGAATTATAATGTTATGCTCAGTTTCAAGAGGCACTAAATCTAAATAAGTACATTATCCCCACTGTTTTTTATTTTCCTTGTGTATTTTTTCAATTAGCGATATCATTAGTTAAATCACATATTACTTAGTCTTCATGTAAATCAAACAATCTACCCATCTTTACGAACTTCCTGGTAGTGCTAAGTGTTGAATAGAAACTGGGAGGGACCCAGAACTGGTGAGCAGGCGTTTGACTGTGCCCTCAACATTCACAGACCCAACATTAGATGAGTCCCACACTGACTGAGCTTAAATTATAAGATGAAAAGTTTCCTGGCCGAAAGCACATGAGTGGAATCAGAACCACATAGTTCTCCAGATCTGCCTCTCCCACTACCTAGCTTGGTTAACCTAGAATAAACACTTAACTTCTGGCTTTAAAATAAGAACTGGCTTAAAAGGTGAGGATTAGAATAGCTTCTTTCCAAAAGTAAACTTCTCTAAAATAATCCTATGATCTTAGTTCTTCAGGGGTAAGCAAACTAACTAAAAGGGACAAACTTTTGCCTACAGGATTCCTGGAGTCATGCTTCATTGGAGCTCCTCCAGACTTCCACACTTCCAGGCAAAAAGGAAAGCCCTTTATTCTGGGTTAATGTTTCTACCTGTATTACTGGCCTTAGAAGGTCAAATTTAGAAGTTCTGATTTGCCCAGGATTGTCCCAGTTTTTGCACTGCAAGCTCTGCATCCTGGGAAGCCACTAAGTCTCAAACAAACCGGAATGGTTGACCCCACCCAATGATAGATCAAATTTTTTCCACTTTTGGGAAGAAACCCTGCTCCTAGACTGTCATGACAGTGGCCTCTCATAATATCAAACTTCTGCTAAGTTTTAGCTCTGCCTGTTAGAATATTGCTAGTATAGAATTCTTCCCATGCTTAACTCATTTTTCACATCTGGTCAATTACAGGACCAGACCTGTAGATTCTCCCAAATGTCTCTTGGTTATCTGACCCTACTTGGATATCAGTAAAACCAGCCAAGCTTATCAGGGACCTCAAACAGCTCACAAGAGCTTCAATTTACTTCACTCCAATTGCAGGTCTCTAGTACATTACCGGGAATCTGCGATATTAGATAGAGGAATGGTGTCAATTGAATTTAACTTTGGCAGAAAAGACCTAGTTTGTTAACTTTGTGTAATCTCAGGGTTAGGTGTTGTGTACTTGATTCACACCAGGATGACTCTCTATACACCCTTTTGCATGATTTTTAACTGTGACCTTTGAAGTTAGAAATATGAACTCCAGAGAATTTTAGCTTCCATGATTTGATTTGAATTGTAGCATTTCAAGTGCACATATTTCAAATAACATAGTGGTTAACATATTGAATAAGGTGTTCAGATGACATAAACCAAAAATGAATTTAGAAATGGAGTATCTACTGTGTAATCTGCTGGACATTCATGTTTCCCTGGATGCAAGAGAAATGGGTGTTGAGAAGGTATCCTTTAAGGAGATGCTGCATTTGTATTTGAAGAATTAGCATGTCAGTGTATAGTGTTAAATGGCTTAATTTCCCCAAAGGGCCAAATGTACTTTACACCATTGATGCTTATGAAATTGTTCCAATTTGAAAGCTCTTGCCTGTATGTAAGGATGGAATAACAACTATTGCAATAGGAGCTGAAATAACAATGTTTTGCCCAGGCTGGCTCCACTACAGCCCCTACATATGTCGCCTGCAGGCGTCATGGTTCTGGGCCCCCCAGGTCAACTCCATTCCAAGTAGAAAACTGCATGGCAGCTTCTGACCAGTGCCTTAATTCTTTTTCCTGCTGCTATGACTGTGTAAAGCTGAAAACTGCACACAGGCCAGGGTCCCCACACTGGGCATAGCCATAGGCGGTTTCACCACCAGCTTCCACCCCTACTGCATTCACACACTGTAGGCTTCACCTGCTGTGGCAAGTGTCACCTCTTGGTCATGGAGCTGTAACCAAAGGTGAGCATGTCACACTTCCTGAAGGACTGTGGACTCAACCAGTATTTACATAACGTTGTGACCTGTAGTACTTTCTTGAGCCCTGTACTACCTACAGGGGACCCCAGTGACTGGGTCTTGCTTGTCCAAGCCATCAGGAGCTCGGCCCTATATCTGCTGCCTGTGGTTATTTGTGAGCTGATCATTTGCCTCCCACCACATGGGTTGTTTACCTGTCCAGTGACTTTCCTGTCTATAACCATGGGGTTTCTTCAGGAGCTCCTTGAAACCAGAATTTTGTCCTACAGTGATATTGGGCCCAAGCTGACTATAACAGATCCTTCTGGTGCTGAGTCACAACTCTGTGGCTCACCATGCTCTCTGCCCACTTGTGGTGGGCAATTCCCTGTATCCAGACAGCATTCTCCTCTTTCTGCTACCTGCCATCCTCTTGGTTTTCTGCATGGGTGCTTTATCTGAAACCACAAAAACTATTCAATGCAGGGAGGTTGGCCATCAGTCAACAGAGGGTGCAAAGTGGCAGATATATTTTCTAGCTTACCATCTCTTGATGAACACATCTGTAAGGAACTGTAGAAACTGAGCCTCAGTGCATGGTCATGGTCAGCAATTTCCCACATTCTGGTGGCTTTTCCTCCTGAGTCACACTCTCCTGCTCCCTCACTTCTGCTTCCTGAAGCCTCTCCCCTGAATCCATGGCCCAGTTCACACACATGTCAGGCTCTGCTTTAGGGGGTCATGGGAGCAAACTAAGTCAATGGGTCACTACAGGCTTTCTACAGGGTCTTTCTGACCCATAACCAGGCAGCAAGACCAGTTCACTTGGGTGGAAAGGCTGCAGGAGGTCTGTCTTAGGAGTTTCCAGAGCTATGTGTTAACTCACAAAGGATCAGTCAGTGAGGAAACAAGCTGAGACCCAGTGGGAGGTGGAAGCCAGTGTGGAGAATGGGGACCTTGTGGCATCCAGGTCCTTGCTTCTGTCACCAGAGACCTGGGGCTCTGCTTTCCTCCCCTTGGATTAGAGAGTTAATAAACCCCTGCTTTTGCCTTGGTTAGTTCACAGGCTCCTTGGCACACAACAGTGAGGAAAGTCAGGATTCAAGCAATCATCTCCTTCAGGCACTGCCCACTGCTCTCTGCTCCTTGGATCAGCTTCATAAACTGCCAGACCTAGCTGGTGTGCACAAGGCACCCAGCACTGACTAGGGCTTGCTGCCTATTCCTTGACCCATGAGCTCTTTCCCGTTCCTGCCCGGTTCTCTTGTCTTCTCCTCTTCCTTGTAGTTGTGTCTCTGAAGCTCCTGAGTAATCACAATGACTAGCAGAGATTTGTGAACAGAATCCAGCTTTCAATAAGCCAAGATCAGCATAAAACAATAATTAATATTCTTATCTTTGGATTCATATGGATTTGATTTCCGCCTCCTTCCATTTCTTATGTCCCCCTTCACATTATTTATCAAGTGTGTTTTTTGAAGACTGTGTGTAACTTTGAACTTCCTTCTGTTGAGTTCAGGGAGTCCTGGTTTTGTTGTTGAACCCCGTTGGTCACTTTACATTGGTCAAGGCCACTTTACCCCAGCTTATTTCTCTTCCTCTGTCTGCATGCTTTTCTCATTCTCTTTAATCAACTGAATGAAATCCAATGAGTCTGAGTTCTATTCTTTTATAATAACCATCCATTCTGCCGTATGTGTGTGTGTAAGTAACAGAAGCATAAAATCAAAGACATCATTAGCATTAGGAGATGCCCTCAACATCATAGATTCCAACTCTGTTAGTGTTCCATACAAGAGAATAAGACCCAAACAGGTTAAATGCTACCTAAGAGCAAAGCCACAGTTGATGATTACTATGTGATCCTACAGCAGATGTATTAAGAATTTCTCCAGGATACATGCTCACATCTGCTTTCTTAATATTCAGGTCTAGACACTATAAGAAGAAACAGCTGTCAACCTAGGCTACTCCATTGCTATCTGCCACACAATAGACTGACTAGCACTCAGCCTTTAAACATTCTTCTCTCTTGTGCTTATTTCATCAACACTATTTTTAGAAAATCTGCCACAAACTGTAAACCACAAGGGGCCATTCTCATTATATATCTGATGACTTCCCCTCAGTAGTGCTGTTTTCTCTAACAGGAGACTTGCATCAGAATAAGATTTTGCTTTCATCCTACTGAAAATGTTGGTTGATGAATAAAGGAGACAGATGTGCTTGCAACTGTGTCAGAAACAACACCTTTAGAAAAAAATGCTGTCATTTTAATTCCTGTTGTTATATGCTTTTGAGTGAACCTTTTCTTGAACATGTGGGAATAACCATGTCTCCTTCTGCTCTTTCTGATTTCTTTTTTTTCTTCTGTCATGACATACACCAGTGTCTTTTTTTGATCAATGACTGGGACCACCATGTCATTCCAGGTGAAAGGAAAGATGAAAGCAAAGCAGTTTTACAGCTATGTAGCTTCTTCAGGGACAATATCTGGTTCTAACTAAAATGTGCCAAATTAATTCTTTTAGATAATTTTCAGAGCATATTTCCCCATCAGCTAGTTAATTATTCTGAGGACAGAAGTGGTATGTTGGCCATTGCCATAATGTTTTCATCAAAATGATCCAATTCTCTCAGCCAGATAAGCTCCCACTGGACCAGCTGTACAGTTGTGTGTCAGGCAAACTCCAGAGGCACCCTCAACTGGCATCACACATCTCAATAATCATCCGAGGACCCACCCACACTGCTTAGATCTTGGTTACAATTCCCTGACTTGACATGCTCTACAAGAAATGTGTAGCAGGGGATGCTAATGCTATAACATATGGCTCAAATCCCCCAGACTTTGGCCATCTGCAGACAGTTCCCTATAGGTTGAGGACCTCATGCATCTTTCTACCTGAGGGTGTGCCCTGGATTCAGAAAAGGGTTTGATACACAAGTGGGGTCAGCCAGAAATTCTGTGAGTTAACTCCCTGGAAGCAGTGCTCAACCAATGATAGACAGGAAATAGTGAGCACTCCAGGTCCCTCACTCCTCAGAAGGGAAAATTTGAGGATGCTCTATACCAGCGGTTCTCAACCTTTCACAGGGGTCGCCTAAGACCATTGGAAAACACATATTTTTGATGGTCTTAGGAACCAAGACACCGCTCCTCTATCTGTCTCCAGGCCCACATGCAGATACGCCCACATACGAGTACCCGGCGACCCCAAAGGGGTCACAACCCACAGGTTGAGAATCGCTGCTCTATACAGCCTCTTAGGGATCTGCAGTGAGGCTTAGTTGCAACTGCCCACAGTGATAACTCATTCAAGATTTCACTCTTCACCAGCCACCATTCCTCCTCAAGCTCATATCTTCATTCCTTTAATGATGTTTTCTAGAATCACCCTCAAAATAAACTACTAGCACCCAAACTTTTATTTAAGGGTCTGCTTTTGGGGGAACCCAAACTAAGACCAATGGAAGGATAATGTGCTCATTATAATGCGCATCTTAAGTGTCACAGGTGCAACTAATGGGTCTTGTCTCTGATTCTCAGAGCTAATGTTTTGTCAGGAGCAGCTGAATTTTAAAGCAGTCTAGACCTTCTCAGTGTGTAATGTGCACCTGGAGACTGTTAACATGCAAACTCTGCTACAGTAGGTCTTGGGTGAGGACTAATATTCTGCATTTCCAACAATCCCCCAGGCAATGCCAATATTGTTGCCCACAGATACACCATGAACCCCAAAAACTAGAGGACCTCAAAGCCCAAGATTGTTTCAGACTAACACATGACTTCTCTTAAATTGAGAACACTTCAACCTTGCATCTAGCCACAAGTGTCACTATCAAAAAGAAACTTCTTAGAATATAATGGTATGATCTCTTTTTTTAGGTCTTGTTATTCAAAGAGACACAATCAAGCTGCCTTTTGCAATGGGGCTTTGATAAGGATTCAACAGAATCTTCAGAAATCTGGAAAATTTCCTGTTATGCTTGACAATCTTATTTTCTCTTTCATTCCCTCTTTCTGTACCTTTCTCATGACTGACAAAGTGGATGGGGCAGTTGATCATTATCTATATTACAAGGCATCCCTAATTGCCATTCTTTAGCCCAGTCACAATCAGTTCCAATCAGTGGTGACTACTTACATCAGTGCCCTTTGTGGTTGTCATATTAGTTCCTTTAATCTAGAACAGACTTGCTATGTTTTCTTCTGCGTCATGATACTCACAGGCTTTTTGAATAGACAGAGATTGTTGTCTGGTAGACTATCTTACATTAAATTTATCTGATTATTTTCTCATGGTGTCATTTAATTTGTTCCTCTGTTCCCTATATTTCCTGCAAATTAGAAATTGTTCCAAAGGTTTTATTAGATTAAGTTTTATTGCTTTTGGCAAGAATATTTTATGTGTGACACTATTTATTCTGCATCTCATTATTGCTCATGTCACGTTTTATCAGTTGGTTCACTGGTTGACAGCCAGATCTCTCTATTGTAAAATTAGTATTTTCCTTGAAATTGACAAGTAATATGTGGGGTGTCCCAATGACCCATAACTTAATAGATTTATTGCACACTGGTGGTCTTTGCCTCAATTAATTACATCGTTGAGGGCTGAATAAAGGTAATTTTCTAATTCTGTCTTTTCTTTCAGCTTTTTTTCTCAGACAGATAATTTGCCCTTCTCAACTAGGGATGAAATTTTTTCTGGACTGGCAGAATACTTAATTCCTCCCTTTAATCAACACTTTTTAGAATAAGGAGTTGGTTAGTCACCTCCAATGAGGACAACGGAGTAAGTAGTGTCTCTCTTCCACTCCCTCTATGCCTTCCTCCTATTATCACTAAGAACACATGCTTTTTTATTCATTCAGTGTTTTGAAATCTATTACATTAACTCTTCTTTATGTTTAAATTGTCCCAAATATGCCTGGTAGGAGCCCCTTTAGCTGGTGTCTGTGTCTTTGTCATGCCCCATTTGTCTTTTTGTCACCCTCTACATTGTGACATAAGAGGACATCCCCATTTCCCCCATGAATCTTCTTTCTCAAACTTAGAAACAGCCATATCTGGGATAGTAATGTAAAATCAGGGCATTGAGATGCTAACTACCAAGGGTGACATTGCTTTAAGTCTTTTTAATATTCTCAGTCAAAATTGTTTATGATAAGGCTTTTTCTGAATGTCTATAGTTGTATATGGTCCCTCTTCCAACTAAGAACATGATTAATAACATTAATTTCTTTGTTTTTCCATACAATATACATAAAATAGCTTTAACATTTCAATATCTGTATTGCTATTAATGAAAAATAGTGAGTGAAGTTTTTGTGTTTGTGGTTCTTGTCATTTGAATTTATTCCCCAAAGATACATAGTTTGAAGGCTCTGTTCAAGTTCACCTGAAGTAATTATTTTCTCTATATGGTGATGTTTCCAATTTGATATACACTTTGCCTTATATGTTTTCAATTTTAGCATTTTCTATTTAATATTTCAACTATATTTTTGCTTTTTGACTATACAAGACATTGATGTGGTTTCAAAGTTAAACCTATACAAACATGAGTACTCATAGGTCTCACTTTCATTCCTTATCTCTCTGCCACTTTGCCTTTAGGTGATTATCAGAAACATCAATAAATATTTATCAAATATGAGTATTTGATTTATCCTTCCAGTCTTTCTTTCTAAAACAGAACCAACCAAACTGAAGTCACTCATATACAAATTTTGTGAACATGATAAAGAAGATAACGACTAAAAGGGGATCAAATATATGGTGATGGAAAGAGAACTGACTCTGGGTGGTGAACACACAATGTGATACATAGATGATGTATTACAGAATTGTACACCTGAAATTTATGTAACTTTGCTAACAATTGTCACCCAATAAACTTTAATTAAAAAAAAAAGAAGGGCTCCTGGTTGTTAACTGGGTTCAAATATGAAAAAACAAAGCCTAATAGCCATTTCAACACGGGCTTCTCATGCAAACCACACTTCAGGAAGAAGTCTGCATTAAACTGCCTGCCTTCTGTACTTAACTGCTTATCTGCACTGGGTTTCTACGATTTGAGCAAGCCCTTACATATTTTTTTAATTTAAAATGTTTCAATAACAGTTGATATTCAATATTATATTAGTTTCAGGTGTACAGCATAGTGGTTAGATATTTATATAACACATGAGTGATCCTCTTGATAAGTCTAGTATGAACCTGGCACCATATAATATTTACTACAGCATTATTGACTATATTCACTATGCTGTACTTTACATCCCCATTGCTATTTTGTAACTACCAATTTGTACTTCTTAATCCCTTCTGCCTTTTTACACAGCCCCCAAATGCCCTTCTCATTTTGACAGCCATCTGTTTATTCTCTGTATCTATGAATTTATTTCTGTTTTGCTTGTTCATTTCTTTTGTTTTTTTAGATTCCACAAATAAGTGAAATCATATAGTATTTGTGTTTCTCTCTCTGACTTATTTCACTTTGCATAATACCCTCTAGGTACAACCATGTTGTAGTAAATGGTAAGATTTTATTCTTTTGTAGGGCCAAGTAATATTGCATTGCATATATGTATCATACCTTCTTTATCCAGTCATCTATTGATGGGCACTTTGGTTACACCCATATCTTTTCTAATGTAAGTAATGCTGCAAAGAACATAGGGGTGCATATATATTTTTGATTTATTGTTTTGGATTTCTTTGGATAAATATCCAGAAATGGAATTGCTGGGTCATAAGGTAGGTCTATTTTTTAATTTTTGAGGCATCTTCATACTGTTTTCCACAGTAGTTGCACCAATTTACAATCCCAGCAGGTCACAAGGGCTCCCTTTTCTCCACATCCTTGCCAACACATGTCATTTATTGATTTATTGATGATATCCATTATGACAGGTATGAGGTGATATCTCATGGTGGTTTCAATTTGCATTTCTCTGATGATTATTGATGTTGCGTATCTTTCCAAGTGTCTACTGGCCATCTATATGTCCTCTTTTGAGAAATGTCTATTCAAGTCCTCAGCTCATTTTTTAATTGGATTTTTTGGTTATTTTGGTGTTAAGGTGTATGAGTGCTTTATAAGTTTTGGATAATAACCCCTTATCAGATGTATCATTGGTGAAAATCTTTTCCCAGTTGGTAGAGTGCCTTTTCATTTTGTTGATGGTTTCCTTTATTGTACAAAAATTTTTAGTTTGATGTAGTCCCATTTATTGTTTGTTTGTTTGTTTCCCTTGCCTGAGGGGATATACCAGAAAAATTATTACTAAGAGCAATGTCAGAGAGTTTACTGTCTATCTTTTCTTCTAGGAGTTTTATGATTTTAGGTCTTACATTTAAGTCTTTAATCCATTTTGAGTTTATTATTGTATATGGGGAAAGAAAGTGGTCTATTTTCATTTTTTTTGCATGTATCTGTCCAGTTTTCCCAACACAACTCTGCTATATATGCTTGCCTCCTTTGTCATACATTAATTGACCATATAGGTATGGGTTTATTTCTGGGCTGTCTATTCTGTTGCATTTATCTATATGCCTGGTTCTATGCCAGCACCATGCCATTTTGACTACTATAGCCTTGATTGATATCATGTAGCATAATACCTCCAACTTTGTTCTTCTTTCTCAAGACTGCTGTGGCAATTTGGAGTCTTTTGTGGTTCCACATAAATTTTAAGATTATTTGTTCTAGTTCTGTGAAAAATGCCATTGGCATTATGACAGGGATTACACTGAATCTATAGATTTATTTGGGTAGTATGGACATTTAAACAATGTTAGTTCTTCCTATCCATGAGCATGATATATGTTTTCATTTATTTGTATCTTCTGCAATTTCTTTTTTCAATGTCTTATCATTAGCTGAGTATAGGTCTTTTACTTCCTTGGTGAAATTTATTCCTAAGTATTTTATTTATTTATTTATTTATTTATTTATTTATTTATTATGCAATAGTAAATTAGATTGTTATCTTAATTACTCTTTATTATAGTTCATTATTGGTGTATAAAAATGCAACCAATTCCTGAATATTAATCTTATGTCCTGTTATTTTACTGAATTCATTTATCAGTTCTAGTAGTTCAACTTTGGAAGTCCCCTGAACACTAGATGAACAGAACCTCTAAACGAAGGACTTAAAGAGGAGACCATGTCGAGTCTGGTAGGAGGGGCAGAGATGAGAGAGGGTGAACCCTATGAGGGACACCTCAGTGGTGGGGAGGCTTATCCAGTTGGAAGAGAGATCCTCTGGCCCCACAACGAGCTCACCAGCCCAGAGTTACTTTGCCGGGAAGAGGAGTTCTATGATGGCTGGTAGTAGAAATTAATGAGGACTCTCTTTGCTCAACTCGATGAGGCTGAGGGCAACTGGAGAACCAGTGGAGCTGGCACACGGACTCGCTCACTGGTGAGCACTCACCCAGTCCCTGGTGGAGAGAGTAACTGTATGAGCAGAACCCAGGAGCCTGCGGAGAAGGACCGAACTGAACACTTTTGGCACGGGAGCTGGAGGTTTTGGGACCATTGTTCCCCTGGTGTGGAGCTTGCACATGAGTAGTATACAGGAGGGCTCCATTTATTCAGGTCTGGGCCCTCCCACAGAGGCTCAGGTCAGGGACCGCATTGGTCTGGTGGAATTGGTGCAGGAGTGTGTGTGTGTGTGTGTGTGTGTGTGTGCATGTGGCCTTGAATCCCCACCCTCTGCACTGCTTGTGCTGTGTAGCCAGGGACACGCCTGGCAGGCGTGCTCCGGCTCCAACAGGCTGTTCATAGAGACGCGGGAGTGCGCAAGTCGCCTTGGGTCCCCGCTCTCCTCACTGCATGTGCAGAGTTGCCAGGTGGTGATTGGCTGTCAGGCTGCTCAGCCTGATCTGTGAGTGGCTCATTGGGACAGGCTGAGACTGGAAATTTTCCTGGGAGTGTTGAGCCATGAGCTGTGTGCCTACATGATCAGCCAGAGCTTTCCTAGTAATTTTGTGCAGGCTGGTTGCCCGTGCAGGAGTGCATGCTGCTCTGACATGGTGGGGGCCACTGACCACATCCTGTGGTGCCTTAGGGGCCTCCCCCACCCACCTAGAGCTGTGTTGCCAGGGGCACCCTGAGCCCCTGGTGCCTGGTCCCCACCTCTGCAGGCCACAGAGGGTTTTTTTTTTTGCAGCAGCAGCAGCAGCAGACAGCCCGCAGCAAAATGTGAGGATTTTTGGTGGTGAGCAGGGTTCGAGTACACAGCAGCTAATTGCGGGAAACTCACTGCAAGCCTGAGAGAGAGGCCAGCGCATGATACACTGAGCCCTTCCCGCCAACTCAGTTGGTGCTGAGTCACCCAGAGTCTCTCTATTGCTGAGCAAGTGGTCTGCAGATTAAAGCAGGTGAAGAGCCACTCCCTTTTTTTTTCTTCTTTTTTTTTCTAGGTGATCTATCTAAAACATCAAAGCAATCACAGAGCGACAGCCAGAATGAAGAAACAAAGACACATGTCCCTTGTAAAAGATCAGAAGAAACCTCTAGAAATGGAATTAAATGAAGCAGAGGTATCCAACCTTTCAGAGACAGAGTTTAGAACACTGATGATAAGAATGTTTAAGAAACTTAGTGAGGACATAAAGAAGGATAGAGAAACCATAAAAAACAACCAGTTAGAACTAAAGAATACAATAACTAAAATGAAGAACACACTCAAAGGAATCACCAGTAGATTAGATGAAACAGAGGATCAGATCAGTGATTTAGAAGATAAAATAGCACAAATCACCCAGTTGGAACCAAAAAAAAGAAAAAAAGAATTAAAAACAATGAAAATAGTTTAAGAGACCTGTGGGACAACATCAAGCGCAACAACATTCGCATCATAGGAATACCAGAAGGAGAAGAGAAGAAGCAAGGGGTCGAGAATGTATTTGAAGAAATAATGACTGAAAACTTCCCTTCCCTGGTGAAGTGAATCAATATACAAGACCAGGATGTGCAGAGAGTTCCAAACAAGCTGAACCCAAACAGGTTCACACCAAGACACATCATAGTTAAAATGGCAAAGGTTAAAGACAAAGAATCCTAAAAGCAGCAAGAGAAAGACAGTAGGTTACATACAAAGGAACTCCTATAAGACTAGCAGCTGATTTGTCTACAGAAACTCTGCAGGCCAGAAGGGAGTGGCAGGAAATATTCAAAGTGATGCAAAATAAAGGCCTACAACCAAGATTGCTCTACTGAGCATGGCTATCATTTAAAATTGAAGGAGAGATAAAGAGCTTCTCAGAAGAGAATTAGCTTAAGGAATTCATTACCACCAAGCCAGCATTTCAGGAAATGTTAAAAGGGCTTTTTTAAATACATGAAAGGGGAAAACAAGCTAACCCAGGAATATCAGAAATACAAATAACAAAATGGCAATAAATATGCACCTATCAATAAACACTTTAAATGTGAATGGGCTAAATGCTCCAATCAAAAGATGTAGAGTGGCTGAGTGGACAAAAAAACAGGACGCATGCATATGCTGTTTACAAGAGACTCATCTCAGATCAAAAAACACACACAGACTGAAAGTAAAGGGATGGAATAAGATTTTTCACACAAATGGAAATGAGAAAAGAGCTGAAGTAGCAATACTTATTTCAGACAAAATATATTTTAAAATGAAGACTACAATAAAAGACAAAGAAGGAACTACATAATAATAAAAGGATCAATTCAACAAGAGGACACAACCCTAGTAAACATCTATGCACCCAACATAGGAGCTCCTAAATATGTAAAAGAGATTTTGACACACATAAAGATAGAGATCAACAGTAACACTATCATAGTAGGGTACTTCAATACCCCATTCTCACCAATGGACAGATCCTCCAGGCAGAAAATCAACACGGAAATGGTGGCCTTAAATGACACTTTAGACCAGCTGGATTTAATTGATATTTTTAGAGTATCTCACCCCAAAGCAACAGAATATGCATTCTTCTCAAATGCACATGGAACATTTTCCAAGATGGACCACATGTTAGGACACCAAAAAAAGTCTCAATAAATTTAAGAAGATTGAAATCACATTGAGCATCTTCTCTGACCACAATACTATGAAACTAGAAATCAATTATAAGAAAAAACCCGGAAGCACACAAATACATGAAGGCTGAATAATATACTACTAAATAGCGATTGAGTCAAAACTGAGATCAAGGAAGAAATCAAAAGCTATCTCAAGTCAAATGAAAATAAAAACACAACAAGCCAAAAATCTATGGGATGCAGTGAAAGCAGTCCTAAGAGGAAATTTCATAGCAATGCAGGCCTATCTAAAGAAACAAGAACAATCTTATATCAACAGACTATCTTTACACCTAAGGCAACTGGAGAAAGACCAGCAAAACAAGCCCAAAGGGAGTACAATGAAGAAAATAATAAAAACCAGCAGAAATAAATAAAATAGAGGAAAAAAAACAATACAAAAGATCAATGAAACCAAGAGCTGGTTTTTTGAAAAGATAAACAAAATTGACAAACCCTTACCCATACTCACCAAGAAAAAGAGAGAGAGGACACAAATTAATAAAACCAGAAATGAAACAGGAAAAGTGACAACAGATACCAGAGAAATAAAAAAAAAAACTGTAAGAAAATACTATGGAGTAGCTATATGCCAACAAATTTGACAATCTGGAAGAAATGGATAAATTCCTAGACGCTTACAATCTACCAAGTCTGAACCAAGAAGAAACGGAAACTCTGAATAAACTGATTACTACTAAAATGAATCAGTAATCAACATATTCCAACAAACAAAAGTCCTGAACTAGATGGCTTCACAGGTGAATTTTGCAAAACATTCAAAAAAGAATTAATACCTATTCTCCTCAAACTATTCCAAAAAATACATAAGGCGGGAAGGTTTCTAAGCACATTTTATGAGGCCACTATTACTCTGATTCCAAAATCAGACAAAGATAATACAAAACAACAAAACAAAACTACAGGCCGATATCCCTAATGAACATTGATGCAAAAAACGTCAACAAAATACTAGCAAACTGAATTCAGCAACACATTAAAAAGATCAAAAATATCATACACCATGATCAAGTGGGATTCATTCCTGGTATGCAAGGCTGGTTCGATATCCACAAATCAGTTAACATAATACATCACATTAACAAAATGAAAAATAAAAATTATATGATCATATCAATAGATGCAGAAAAGGCATTTGAGGGCCGGCCGAGTGGCACATTGGTTAGGAGCTGGCTTGGGATGCCAGAGGGCCCCGGTTCGGATCCCACATAGGAGGGCCAGTGACACTGCCCTCTACAGCTAAGATGCTGAACAACAGCTCAACCT
>NW_017732288.1:421752-428584 GCF_001890085.2 Hipposideros armiger | reverse complement strand
ATCAGGAACAAGACAAGGCTGCCCACTTTCACCACTTCTATTCAACACAGTTCTGGAAGTTCTGGCCACAGCAATCAGACAAGAAAATGAAATAAAAGGCATCCAAATTGGAAAGGAGGAGGTAAAACTGTCATTAAATGCAGATGACATGATACTATATAGAGACAATCCCAAAGACTCCACCAAAAAAAAACTATTAGACTGATGAATAAATTTAGTAAAGTAGCAGGATACAAAATTAATATTCAGAAATCAGTTACATTTGTATGAACCAATAATTAACTATCTGAAGAAGAAACCAAGAAATCAATCCCATTTACAATTGCTCAAAAACAATAAAATACCTAGGAATAAATTTAACAACAGAAGTAAAGGATCTGTACTAAAAATTATAAGACACTGAAGAGACAAATCAAACAAGATACAAATAAATGGAAATACACACCATGTTCATGGATAGGAAGAATTAATATAGTCAAAATGTCAATACTACCTAAGGCAATATATAGATTCAATGCAATTCCCATCAAACTACCAAGGACATTTTTCTCAAAAATAGAACATATAATCCTAAAATTTATATGGAACCATAAAATACCCTGAATAGCCATGACACTCTTGAGAAATAAGAGCAAAGTGGGAGGTATCACGCTACCCAACATCAAATCATACCACAAGGTAACAGTAATCAAAACAATATGGTACTGACATAAAAACAGACACATAGACCAATGGAACAGAATAGAGAGCCCAGAAATAAACCCATCCATATATCGTCATTTAATCTATGACATGGAAGCAAGAATTTATATTGGAGTAAAGATAGTCTATTTAATAAATGGTGCTGGGAAAATTGGACTGACACATGAAAAAAAAAACCAGAACACCTACTTACACCATATACAAGAACAAATTCAAAATGGATTAAAGACTTAAATGTAAGACCTGAAACCATAAAACTCCTAGAAGGAAACATAGGGAGTAAATTTGCAGACGTTACCCTCAGTAATATTTTTACTGATATATCCCCTTGGGCAAGGGAAATAAAAAAAAATAAACATACAGGATTACATCAAACTTAAAAGTTTTTTCACAGCAAAGGAAACCATCAATAAAACAAAAAGGCAGCCTACTGAATGGGAGAAGATGTTTGCCAATGATATATTTGAAAAGGGGTTAATATCCAAAATTTATAAAACACTAATGCAACTCAACACCAAAAAAGCAAACAACCCAATTAAAAAATGGGCAGAGGCTATGAAGAGGCATTTCTCTAAAGAGGACATACAGATGGCCAACAGGCATATGAAAAAATGTTCATCCTCACTAATCATTAGAGAAATGCAAATAAAAACCACAATGAGATACCACTTCACTCTGGTCAGAATAGCTATCATCAATAAAGCAACAAACAAGGGCTGGCGAGGTTGTGGACAATAGGGAACCCTGGTGCACTGTTGGTGGGACTGCACATTGGTGAGCCATTATGGAAATCAGTATGGAGGTATCTCAAAAACTGGAAATGGAACTACTGTATGACCCAGCAATTTCACTCTTGGGTATCTATCCAGAGAAACCCAAGAACACTAATTCAAAAAAATATATGCACCTCTACGTTTATTGCAGTGCTATTTACAATAGCCAAGACTTGGAAACAACCGAAATGGCCATTGGTAGATGACTGGACTAAGAAATTGTGGTACATTTATACAATGGAATATTACTCCACTATAAAGAAGAATGAAATCATACCTTTTGCAATGATATGGATGGACCTAGAGACTATTATGTTAAGTGAAATAAGTCAGTCAGAGAAAGACAAATACCATATGATTTCACTTATATGTGGAATCTAAAAAACTGAATGAACAAGCAAAGTAAACAGAAGTGGTCTCAGAGATATAGAGGAACAACTGATGGTTGCTAGTTGGGAGGGGGGTGGGGATGAGGGAGATAGGGAAGGGATTAGACAGCATAAATAGGTAACTACAATATTGCCACAGGGATGTGAAAGACAGTTTGAGGAATATAATTAATAATGTTGTAAATATTTTGTAGGGTTTCAGATGGTCACATGTCTTGTTAGGGAAACCACTTCATGGATGGGGTAGAGGCTTGATCACTGCACTGTACATCTGAGGCTGATGTTGTATAATATTGTATACCAACTATTAGTGAATATATATTTATATACAGTCACAGGATGTGGAGTATACTGTGGGAGTGGAGTCAAAGGAATTGTAATAGATATGTATAATATGGGAGGGGGAAGTGGGGTGGGGGATTGGGGGAGGGGGTTGTCGCTATGAGAGGTAAAAAGTATAACTATTTCACTGTGTTGTACAGCTGAAACTAATTTTCAAAAAAATGTTTATTTCACAATAAAAATAAATTAATATATATATATAAATAAAAACATATGAAATGATTAGAAAAAAATAAATGAATAAATAAAAATAAAATAAAATATGCTTCTTACAGATACAGCATCAAAATGCAATAGTTTTGGCAGCTAATTTACAAAGTGTTAATTATATTATGTTAATGTTATATAATGTTAATGTTAAAATTTGAGGTTCTCAAAGATTCTAACTAGCCTGTGAAATTCATTTTGCTATTGAGATTTCAGTCTTTATTCTCTTTTCCTGGTTGTACTTCTAATTACAGACTGTAAGTTAAAAGGATTTTTTTTATATTTCACATGAGCATTGTAAAAGAAAACTATCAAATTTTTAAAAATATGAATGGCTCCCTAAGATTCAGTTGATGAAAATACTATTAAATAATTTGGTTATCACTATGAAATGAAAACTTCTGACAGAAATGATTGAGCTTTTAGTTTATGGGCTAGAATTCAGGGAAAATACTTTCAAATAAATGATAAGGCTTAGCTAAATCATGAACATAACTCCTTCTGTTGGTGATGATATACATTCTTTATTTTTTATCTAAATGGCACAAAAATATGGAAGAAATTATGTGCCTTTGATCCATTTTTAAAGAATACATACAAGATTGGTCTCTTAGGATAATAATCTTGCATAATAGTTAAGAAGTTGAAATGATGACAAAGAAGAGTCATAAATCAAGACAACAGCAATACTAATAGCTGTCACTCATTGACTAGGTCTCCTACACAAAGCTTCCAGACTCCACTTCTTACAGCAACCCTGAAAGTTACTATTTTACTTTACTTTTTACCAGCTTTATTGATATATATAGACATATAGATGATATTGCTAGACTTAGGTAAATATATAAATATATATACATATATATATTTATATAGAGAGATATATAATACATATATGTTAATAAAACTGACAATAAAGATATATTCATATCTGAGGTTCATCTATGTTTCTGCATGAATGGGCACTTGAATTAGTTCTACTTTTTAACTATTATAAATCATGCTGCTATGAAGAGTCTTATACAAGTTTTTGTGCAGACACATATTTTCATTTCTTTGTGTGGTTACTTAGAAAAGTAATTACTAAATCATATATTTATGTTTTGACTTTTCAAATAAGTCGTGGGTTGTTCTCCATGGTGGTTGCATCATTTTATATTCCCATGAGTCTTAACAAGCATTCTAATTTCTCCACATCCTCTCCAGCACTTGTTATTGTCTATTGTCCATCTTTTTTCCTATAGTCAACCTAGTGATTATAAAGTAGCATCTCCTCGTGGTTTTGATCAGCTTTTCTCTGATGGTAATGATACTGAGAACTGTGTCCTGTGCTTATTGGCCATTTGCATATATAACCTTTGATGGAATGTTTATTCAAAATGCTAGCTAATTTTTTATTGCATTTTTGTCTTCTGATAATTAAGTTGTAAACACTTAAAGTATATTTTGGATACAAATCATTTATTACATATGCGCTTTGAAATTTTTTCTCCCCCCCCAAAAATAGCTGATTAGATAAAGAAGATGTGATACACACACACACACACACACACACACACACACACACACACACAGTGGAATACTACTCTACCATAAGAAAAGATGAAATAGTGTCATTTGAAACAACATGGCTGGATCTTGAGATCATTATGCTAAACAAATAAGTCAAACAGTAAAAGTAAAAAAACCATGTGACTTCACTCATATGTGAGATACAAAACTGAAGGAAACAAAGGAATAAAACAAACAAAGAAGCAAAAACTCATAAACAGATACAACAGTTTAGGGATTATCAGAGGGTGGGGGGAGGGGGAATGGTAGAAGTGGTAAAAGGGGATCAAATATATGGTGATGGAAGGAGAACTGATTGGGTGGTGAACACATAATGCAATATGTAGATGATGTATTATAGAATTGTGCACTTGAAACCTATGTTGTTGTTTTTACCATTGTCACCCCAATAAATTTTAATAGAAAAAAATGTGTACATGAAAAAGTGTCAGTACGCTAGACAGTAAAACAGTGCTTCACCTTAAAAAAAACAAACAAAATAACAAAAACAGATCAAGATAGAGGGAGATGATAGGTGAAAGTGGAAGTAGATGGAGGTAAACAAACAAACAAACAAACCATCCACTTGTCTGATCTGCAAGGTCATTCTGACACAACTGCCCTTCCTGTCCCTTTGCTCCCCCACGAATGATCCTTCCTATTCTCGCCTTGATTGAGCACTGTTGTTATGGTTGGGAGCTTTGACTTCACTTTGAAAGCTGCTAAAGAAAGTGACATAATTGTATGTCAAGTGATTAAAGACAATTAGTGTTCAAAAGCTCCTTTTAATTCCAAAAGTTCTGACAAGATAGGCATTTACTCTATAGTTATCTTGTTGAATTGAAAATTACACATAATTACTCAACTATGTATGAGAGAACTATTGTGATCAAAAAGGCCACACTGTTAACAATAATAAAAAAAATTCAGCATTATATGATTCATTTTTTTCTGAAGTGATTGTTATAATTAACAACAGTGTTTTATCACTGGTTTCCTCAAATTCATAAATACTTCAGGATTAACTCTGTTAATTGGGATAAAAAATTCCTCACAAGAATTCATACATCATAAAGAAGTGCTTTATGTACTAACCTAGGTCTCAGAATTAGAAATGGTGAGAGGAAGTGGCTGGACTTGATTCCCAGCGCTAGCTAGGATGTTAACAGCACATGACTTCCTACACATTATTTTACTTGTGGCTTTAAGCCCAGGCTCTGTGAGCTTAATGAGCCAGCAGTAAAGCAGCCAAGAAAAGTCAACTTGTTATCTACAATCCTGCATAGTTCCACTCTGTGCCCTCTCTCATCCAACTTTCATGAAGGCATCCACTGCTGGTAACGGACTCATTTCCCTTCTCTGCATCTAGCCTGCTGCTGATTATGCACCTTCCTCAGTATATTAAGACCTTAGTCCAGCAGTTCTCAACCTTCCTAATGCCGTGACCCTTTAATACAGTTCCTCATGTTGTGGTGACCCCAACCATAAAATTACTTCCATTGCTACTCTATAACTGTAATTTTGCTACTGTTATGAATCATAATGTAAATATTTTTTTGTTTTCCAATGGTCTTAGGCGACCCCTGTAAAAGGGTCGTTTGACTCCCAAAGGGGTCACAACCCACAGGTTGAGAACTGCTGCCTTAGTCACTCAAATTTATTTCTGCAGGGCCTGATTCACTTGTGGAACCCCATCTGAGAAAGGCTGCTCTAGCAGCTTAATGGACATAGGCCTATAGGCAATTCAAAAAACTGATGTATGACCCATACTGTGGCCTCACTTTTGGTCATCAGTGGATGTAAGCTTTTCTGTGTTCAACAGTATAAGACCAAGGTGTGTATTTATCTTCTGACTGATACATTATTAAATCACCTATAAGTTTAATTGTCTCCTTGATTTATTATTTCTTAAAGCATTTGTTAAAATCTACAGGAGGTACTACATTTCTACCCACAATTCTTACATTTATTTTCATTAAATATTTTAAAAATATATATTGCAAGTGAACACTCAACTGATTGTAGCTTCTTCAAGTTCTGCAATACCCAGTTAATAATGGACTTTCATTGTTCCATGACACCTTTCTATGTTTTTACCCTTGCTCAAAGAGTAATATGAGACCCCAGAATTTCAAAAATATTACCCTGTATAGTTTTTCCGACATTATTTTCAACTTCCTTCCTTATTTTTAAGTGTTTTTCAAATGGGTATTACATAGTTGCATTTTGTATTTTCTTATCCAGTATGAGATTTTTAATCTTTGTATTAGTATAATTATATTATAATATCTTATAATTTTTATATTATAAGTATATTATAATTTTAAGTATAATTTTCATTTTAAGTATATTATAATTTTGTCTTACTAGGTATATTTTTCTTCCTTATTTCATATATAACATAATTTATAGGATTTTTCTTGTCTTCTTTTCATTGCACCAATCCTTGTGCTTCTACATTAAAATTTACACATTTTGTTCTTATGTGGATCTTGTTAATGTAAGTTTCATATTTATATTTATTAACCCAAATAGCTTTGGACATTCATACTTTGAAATATGAAGATTCCATCTAACTTTTATATGCAGTTTAATGACTGGTTGTAAAGTTTATATCTATTTAACTATTGCCAGGTTCATAAATGGAATATTATGCTTCCCGTGCCTTCCATTCGATAATATTTTCCAAACCTAAAAGTTAAGCATAAAGTATAAAGTCAACATTTCTTTCCTTTTCTTCTCTTGTGTACAAATCAATGTAATAGTTAGACATTTATACCCCTCACAAAGTGATAACCCCTTCCTCCAATCTACTACCCTTCTGACATCGTATATAGCTGTTACAGTTCCACTGACTCTGTTCTTTAT
>NW_017732288.1:417185-421692 GCF_001890085.2 Hipposideros armiger | reverse complement strand
TATATATATATATATATATATATATATATATATATATGTGACATTCATTATTATTCAGCTTTAGGTGTACACTCCAGCGGTCAGGCACCTACACCATCCATGAAGTGGTCTCCCTAATAAGACAAGTGTTCATCAGATACCCTACAAAATCTTTACAACATTATTGATTATATTTCCAAACTGTCTTTTGTATCCTCATGGCAATCTTGTGGTTATGAATTGTCCTTTCTAATCCCCTCACCTCCTCCCTCATCCCCACCCCCCTCCCATCTAGCAACCCTCAGTTTTTTTCTCTATATTTCTGAGACTGTTACTGTTTACTTTGCTCATTTATTCTATTCTTTAGACTTCACATATAAGTGAGATCATATGGTATTTGTCTTTCTCTGACTGACTTATTTCACTTAACATAATGTTCTCTAGGTCCATCCATATCATTGCAAATAGTAAGATTTCATTCTTCTTTACGGCCGAATAATACTCCAATGTATAAATGTACCACATTTTCTTAATCCAGTAATCTAGCGATGGGTTTTTCAGTTGTTTCCATGACTTGGCTATTGTGAATAGCACTGCAATAAAAGTAGGGGTGCATACATTTTTTTCAAATTTGCATTTTGGATTTCTCTGGATAGATACCTAAGAGTGGAATTGATGGGTCATAAGGTAGTTCCATTTTCAGTTTTTTGAGATACCTCCATACTTATTTCCATAGTGGATACACAAATTTGCAATTCCACCAACAGTGCACAAGGGATCCCTTTTCTCTACTCTTTGCTTTCCTTGATATGTGAGGAATATTGACCAATGTAGTTTCATTTTTCTTCTTTGGAAACTTCATATGAGTGAAATCATATGATATGGATTATGTGTCTTATTTCATTCATACAATATAATGTTTGTGATTTCACCCATATTTTGGCATCAAATTCATCATTTTCATTTTATATAGTTTTCCATGAAATGAATTTTTGAATTAAAAAAACGCACAATGTATTGCTGCACTTCTTGATTGAACACAGATGATTTTCTAGGTGCATCTTGGGGTCTGAGAGTCCATGAAGCAGAAACACACTGGTGAAAAACAAAATTGATTTCTATCCAACAAGAGTCCTTATAAAACAATAACTGCCTATCAATAAGCAGATGAATAAATAAAATAGCTATTTTGTTATGGTTTCCCATTTGTAAATCTTTTAAGTTATACTTAGTAAATTCCCTGGTGTGTTTCTTCTCATAGTTGGATCAATGATTTAAAACAAATTAATTGATTAGTTGATTTAGGCAAATGATCTGTTTTCAACTTATTCTAGAGGCCTTGAGAAGAAACAGTGCTGTCTCTTTCATGTTGCTAGCATGTCCCATTAGATGATAGATTCTTAGAAAAGTCTCTTTCTCCTTCTTTTCTTTCACCCTCCCCCCAACCCCCACGTGGAGTGGGTAGCTTGGTAGCCCTTGGCTCTCATAATAAATTTGTATGAATTTTTAAAAAGTTGAATTTGGACCTGTTTTTCTGATTACCACTGGTTCCATCCATGCTTGGATCTTCATGAGTCCTGCTTCTTCACATTGTTTAGAAAAGGCAAAGAGTACAAGGGATTTGGGGGTGGGAGGGATGACAGGCAGCCGATGACCAACTGGCAAATTTGGATGCTTTCAGCCAGGAACAGTCAGAGACAACTCCAGACAGGGTTCACCCTGGGATCAAAGGACTTCATCCTAGTCTGTTTTAGAGAATATGGAGGGTAAAGGAGAGCAGTGAGGGGGAGGTTTCAGGAGCCACATATAGGTCACCCCCTCATCACATTAGTTTCTTTGAGGGGAGGGAAGGGAGTAGGAACCTTGTTTTGTGTTTTCAGTAAGTTTTGATTAATAGCAGAAAAGGCTGCCAATATTTCTGGAGAAGCAAGGTAGGCCCCAGGAACTAATTGTGCATCCTGGAGTTAGGAACTCTTTCACACTCTGTTCAAAGAATTACTGAGTGACACTGGGCAAACTGCTTCACTCTTCCTTATCTCTTGGTGTATCTCATGAAGTCGCAAACATAGGGCTTGCTGCCTTGGAGAAGTGCAAAGATGCCCACTCCCTGCACACTCTGGAGCTTCTCTCACTCTCTCTTCCCATCAGCAAAGACCAATTCTTGAGGTCGGTTTAGAACTGCTCCTGTTCTGTTTGGCTCTGTGAGATCCTGTCACCAGCTCCAGGGGAGAGGGCAACCATGCCTCTCCTCCCATCTCCACCATGCTACTTTCTGTCTCTATGAATTTGGCTATTCAGGGTACCGCATGTAAATGTTATCATATAATATTTGTCCAAAGCACATACTTTGATTTCTACAGCTTTTTAGTAAGTTTTGAAATCAGAAAGTGTGAGACTTCCAATATGTTCTTTTTCAAGATTGTTTTTGCTATTCAAATTCTCTTGATATTCCTTATGAATTTTAGGAAGGGTTTTTCTCTTTCTGCAAATATGTCACTGGAATTTTGACATAGATTGGATTGAATCTGTAGGTCTCTTTTATAGTGTTGTTATGTTTTTTAAATTTTGTATTTATTCTTCAGTTACAGTTGACAATATTATATTAGTTTCAAGTGAACAACATAGTGATTAGATATTTATATATCTTACAAAGTGGTCAACCCAATAAGTTTAGTACCCATTTGGCACCATATAATCTTTAAACATAGATGGCTTTTCTTTTACTTGTGTCTTCATTAATTTCTTTCAACAACATTTAGTTGTTTTCAGTGTACAAGTCTTTTGATTCCTTGGTTAGGCTTATTCCCAAATATTTTATTAGTTTGATGCTGTTGTATATGGAGTCATTTTCTTAATTTCATTTTTGGGTTGTTCATTGTTATTGTATGGGAATATAACTAAATATTGCACATTGATTTTCTATGAAATTGCACTACTACAACTGTTGAATTCGTTTATTAGTTCTAACAGTTTTTCTGTGAAACTTTTAGGATTTTCTTTTTTTAATTAAAGTTAATTGGGGTGACAATTGTTAGTAAAGTTACATAGGTTTCAGGTGTACAATTCAGTAATACATCATCTATATATCATATTGTGTGTTCACTACCTATAAAACCCAGTTTTTTGTGAACAGAGATAATGGTACTTCCTTTTCAATTCGGATGTTTTTATTTATTTATTTATTCATTTATTCATTTATTCATTCATTTATTTATTTATTTATTTATTGCTTGCTTGCTTGCTTATTTGCTCTGGCTAGAACTTCCAATAGTTTTTTTTCTCCCTGTTGGGCAGTTCTGAGACTCATTTTACAGGCTTCCCAGAAGGTCATGATGGGATAGCATCCAGTTGTCTATATGGGCATCCACACATAGTGATTTCCTTCTTTCATGTCTCACTCTCATTGTCCTGCACCTCTGCCTTGTGGGGTCAAATTTCCAAATAAACTACCTGAGTGCAAGCTTTGCCTCAGGAAACCCTAGAGAAGGCCACAACTTTTTTGTCCTCTCTCCTTCTCTTTCTTCTCCAGCATCCCCCACACATACACATACCTATGCTTGCATCACACATACACAACTCCCATCACTTTCACCTTAACTAATACAGTAACTTTGATTCACCTTCAACCCAGCTTCAAGTTGACCTTCAAGATCTGAGACTCATTTTTTAACCCTTCCCTTCATTCTGCCCATTTTGTGTTTCTTGCTTCAGAAAGGGGCTTAATGTCTAATATTTTTTGTGTGCTTTTGTTTTATGCCAGATATTTCTGTAGGTGTTTCCAGAAGTGTATTTTATTTCTCACTATAACCAATAGCAGAAAATATTCCTAGGCATGTTACATGGTGGGTAAATGAAGCTTAGAGAAGTTACATTTCTGGCCAAAGATAACTCTTGTTACTTGACTCTAATGGCTCTTCAGACCTTCTGAGAAAGATCTGAGGGAAGAGGCGCTCTTGCCCTGTAGGAGGTCTGGGCTATAGCTGGAGTTCAGGTGAGACCCCAGAGTACTGCATGGGAGGAATTGCCAGTAAATAGGAAACATGTTTTCTCTGACAGAGCATCCAACTTTCTCAATGATTGGCAGGAATTGTCTGTGAAACCAGCATGCTGTTGTCACTTTACCCTGTCTACAGAAATAGAAACAGAACAGAACTGCATGTTATTTGGGAGAATGGAGACAATGACTCAAATACACTGAGGCTATTGCTTATGGTGAGAGCTGAAACATCAGAAGAGTGGGCACTCAAGAACCAGCAGCTGGGCCGGCCGAGTGGCGCGATGGTTAAGAACTCGCTTGGGATGCCAGAGGGCCCCGGTTCGGATCCCACATGTGAGGGCCAGTGACACTGCTACCCTGTGTGGCCAGCAGCCAGCGTGAGCGGCCAGCAGCCGCAGTGAGCGGCCGTCCAGAAGCCGGCGACTGATCTGCCTGACCAGAGAAGAGCGCAATGATGGTGCCAACTTGGGCCAGTGAAGCAATGTCCTCCACAACTAGACTGAAGAACAAAACGACAGCAACTTGTCTGTT
>NW_017732288.1:393594-416980 GCF_001890085.2 Hipposideros armiger | reverse complement strand
AAATAAATAAATAAAAGAACCAGCAGCTGCCTGGGGGAACATGGGGTATTGTTCTCTCCTATGCTTCCTAGAGGGTGATGAGCTCAATTTAAGTAATTTCAGGGACACATTAACAACAGGACCACAGAATCTGAAAGCCCTTTCACCTCACCTAGTCATGTAGCTCTTGTGCAGAAAAATAAAGGAGCCCCGATCTTAATCAAGGACCACTTGGGTACACAAAAACAGAAAGCCATTAAAACTAGTTCAAATATCAGTTGGCCTTATTACCTCAGTAATGTAACAAGCCACCTTGGAATGCAGTAAAATAAAACAGCAGCTCAGTGGCCACTGGTCTCTGGGTCAATGGGCAGTTCTGCTGCTCCAGGCTGGTCTTGCTGAGCCATTGGGTGAACTTGGCTGAACCCCTCACCTATGCAGGGCCTCAGCTGGGACAACTGGGCTGGCATGTCTGTGGTCCATGTCATCTCTTATACTCCAAAAGACTATTCCTGGCTTGTTCTATTGGCAAAGCAGGAGTCAAAGAGCAGTTATGTGATGGCACAACATTGCTTCTGCCGCATTATATTAGCTAAAGTAAATCAAAGAAAAGGCAAAATGGGAGGGGTAGGGAAATGAAATCCACCTCTGAATGGGAGGGGCTGCAGGGGGCATGGATACAGAGAGGGATGGAGAACTGCAGCTAGTTTGCCATCATCTATCAGGGAGCTTATTGGATGGATTGATAGGGGGATGACAATAAATGCTATTGGGTCTTGCAGGAACTGGAAACACATTAGCCTTCTTGCCCCTTTGCAGTCCTTGAGGGATATTTCTTCATGCTCTTGATGCCTGCTGTTTTCACATCTCTCTTGCCACTCTTCCTCTATAAGATCCAACATTTCTACTTCCCATAGGTAGTGCTCATCCGTCTCTAGTTTGTCCCGTGTCAATTCTAGTTCTAAGTGAATGTGATCACGTGGCCTCAGTAAATCTGAATGCCTTCATCTCCTTTCATTATATATAATGGGCAGGTCTGACAATTTAGTTTGCAAGCTGGTTGCAATGATGTTGCTAACCTCTTTTGATATCAGAGGGGTTATTCATTATGAAATTGTACCAACTGGACAAACAGTTAACCAAGTTTACTATTTGGAAGTGCTGAAAAGGCTGTGTGAAAAAGTTAGATGACCTGAAGTTTGCCAACAATTCATGGCTCTTGCATCACAACAATGCACCAGTTCACATGGCACTGTCTGTAAGGGAGTTTTTAGCCAGTAAACAAATGATTGTATTGGAACACCCTCCCTACTCACCTGAGGGTGTTCCAATACATTCATTTGTATTGGAAATAGAAATCATTTCTATTGGAAATCACTGAGTTCTTTCTTTACCTGAAGATAAAGAAAATATTGAAAAGAAGACATTTTGATGACATTCAGGACATCAAGGGTAATCCGACGGCAGCTCTGATGGCCATTCCAGAAAAAGAGTTCCAAAATTGCTTTGAAGGGTAGACTAGGTGCTGCCATTGGTGCATAGCTTTCCAAAGGGAGTACTTCAAAGGTGACCATAGTGATATTCAGCAATGAAGTATGTAGCACTTTTCCTAGGATGAGTTCGCAAACTTAATTGTATGGCTGTGTGTGTGTGTGTGTGTGTGTGTGTGTGTGTGTGTGTGTGAAATATATAGCTATGCACTGCTTAATGATAAGGATGTTCTGAGAAATACGTCGTTAGCAGACTTTTTTGTGCAAACACAAGTATACTTACACAAAGCTAGATGATGTAGCCTACCACACACCTAGGATATATGGTATAGCCTATTGCTCCTAGGCTACAAGCCTGTATAGCATATTACTAAACAAAACAATATGAGACTAAGTCAAGCACAAGAGGAAATAATGCAATCAAGAGACACGATAAACATGGGATGTATGAGGCTTCTGCTGGCATAACACAGCATACAGTTTTACAGCAAACATTTTTGTTTTTCATAATTAGAAAGTATACACTCTAAAATAATGATAAAATTATATTATAGTAATATATAAAGCATTAATTTAGCTCTTTATTGTCATTATCAAATATTATGTACTGTACATAATTGTATGAGCTACACTTTTATACTGGTAGCATAGGTTTCTTTACACTGGCATCACTGCAATCATGTAATGTACTGCTCTATTATATGATGTTACAACTGCTATGATGTCACTAGGTGATAGGAATTTTTCAGTTCCAATATAATCTTATGAGACTACCATTGTATATGCAGTCTGCTGTTAACAGAAACATCTTACATATATTTATAAGGTTTTTTTTATTAAAGTTTATCAGGTTGACAATGATTCGTAAAGTTACATAGGTTTCAAGTATACAATTCTATAGTACGTTTATTATAATGAATTTGACTCATATGATTGTGGAGGCTTAGGAGTCTTTTTTTTTTAAAGAATAGGAAAATGTTTGTGGTATATTGTTAAGTACAAAATCTGTTCACAAAACATTATTACAGCATGGCCTAATTTTTAAAATGTACATATATGTGTTATACACACACACACACACACACACACAGTTCTGAAATAATAGCAACAAAATCTAATTATGTCTGAATTGTGGGTTAATGAAATGTTTTCATTTTTTCCACCTATATTTTAACAAGGAATGTGTATATATTATCTGATAAGGAAAACAAGCTTAGTTTTTAATATGAGGAAGCAGCAAAAGAAAGTTTTGGGTTAGTGTTCTTGCATTTTGTGTCCACATGAGTTCAAGTACCCTATTGGCTTGAGAGGTAAGGAAAGTCTTTAATATGTGCCAAGTACTTAGAGGATGAAAAATGTGTCGGAATCAACTTCCCACATGTATCATCTGATGTGAGTAACAGGCCTTCTCAAGAACCTGAGAGAAGGTTTTATTCCCTCCTGTCAGGTGCAGGTGTGGTCTCTGCACCGACAACATTTGTTTTAGCATGGGGTTGATTCCCAGGCTCCCTATCTCCCTGTCCAGTGGGCAGTGCCATGCTGCCACCACCACGGGGATCTTGCCGAGCCCACCCAGAAGGGAAAGCATTTAAATGGATACATGTCCCAAACACTTTATCATTGGTACAGAACCAAGCTGATTACCTAAACCTGGCTCCTTGTTTTACAAAGTAGAAAACTAACGCCCAAAATGACCAAGTCTCACAGCTAGTTAATGGGCAATGACTGCCTCCACCCCACATCTGCTTCCTTGTTTCCACAGTTAGTGTTTTACAGATCCTCAGACAAGCCAAGAAATATACCTGGAAGTGGAAATGAAGACCAAAAGTTAAAACCATATCCTGAAAAGAGGCTTAGAAGTCATAATGTGCAGGTGGCAAATGTGCAGTCATAATGTGCAGGAGAATCGGTAGAACCACTGGTGTTCCAGTCTGAGTTAAAGGCCTAAGAACCAGGGGAGCCAATGTTGTGTATTACAGTCCAAGGACAGGAGAAGACCAACGTCCCAATTTAATGGTCAGTAATTCTTCTCTACTCTGCCTTTTCATTCTATCCATGCCCTCAACAGGTTGGATGAGGCCATTAAAGAGGCCAATCTTCTTTACTCAGTCAAATTATTCAAATGTTAATTTCATCCAGAAGCACCCTCAGATAAACACCCAGAAATAATGTTTAACCAAGTATCTGAGCATTCTGTGGCCCAGTCAAGTTGACATATATAATTAATCATCACTTCAGGCATTTTGCACAAAATAAAACAATATTTCGTAAACCCACAAGTTCTGCAGGGGCTGAGGGTGGATGCAAATTTGGAAGATGAGTGGTCAGCAGGCCATACCAGAAAGGCAGAGGTAACTCTGTATGTATATGTTTTGCCCAGGGCTTATAACCACCTTCATGCAAACTGGAGGCAGTGCCAAGTTATTCCCATATTTTTTATATTTTTCTCAAGCCATGAAAGGTATTGGTCCCAAAAATGTCACCTTGGAGCTCTAGTTTTGAAGGTTCAGTTCCCAGAGGGTTTTAAATTTTCCACACTTAACTTTTAGATTTCCAGGTGGTAAATGTATGCTTTTTTGGTCTCCAGCATCTATCAGTAGTTGCAAAATCAAGTCAGCCTCATGGAGAGGAAGTGGTAGGGCTATTGAACACAGTTGCTTTTTTGATAAAAAGCACTGGGTACTCTGAGTAGACTGGGCAGGCCTCTAAGTTGAGCTGTTAATGGCCCTAAAGAGTGCATTGTCATAAAGAAGTAGGTGACTGAGGCTTCTGATCTGACTTCCTAGAAGAGTAGTCAGCTTTTTTTATCACTGGGTTCCAGGCCTTCCTTTCATATCCAGCCATCTCACAGTGAACAAAGTTCTGTTCACAGCTCTGCCTTGCAGCCAAGTATGCATATGTAGGTGTCAGATAAGGTTCCACAGGTCCTGCAGTCCCCAAGGACTCAGAAAGAAGTCAAGATTCCTCTGTCACTCATTCACTTTTTTGGGAACAAGTGTTGACTATGTTCAAACACCATAATATGCACTGGGGATACAGAGAGCAAGACTCAGCCAGTGCTGCTCAGTGTGACACTCACATTCTAGGCCCTGCTACTACACAAACCTGCAGCATCAGCAACACTTGGGGACTTGTTAGAAAGCAAATTTCAGCTCCCATCTCAGACCTACTGGATCAGAAACTAACTCTGAGGATGGGCCCAGGGATCTGTACTTCACTCTCCAGATGATTCTTTTGTGTGCTCAAGTTTGAGAAATACTGGCCTAGTGGAAATGTTACAGAAAATAAACATGTAAGCAAATGACCAATTAAGATCATTTCAGATAATGGTTAAGTGTGAACAAAATAATCAGATAAAGTAAGGGAGAAGTGGGAGAAGGTACAACAGTATATAGGGTGGCCAGGAAAGATGTTCTTTGAGAAAGTAGTCTCTAAGATGCCACTGGAACATTCAGCATGTGAGAACAACGAGCCATGTGAAATTCAAGAATTGGATATTCTAAGGAGAAGGGAAGGAAAATTCAAATGTTAGTTTCAGTAGTGAACTTAGCATGATGAAAAGGTCTCTTGACCTTTTCAATAGGGTTGAATCTATGAGTGTGAGAAAGAAATGAGATAAAGGGTAGTTTAGGGCATGGTAAAGGAAAGCCATCTGAAGAAGATAGGTGTTTGGACTTTATTGTGAAAAATATGAATGCCCATTGGAGCGTTTTAAACAAGAAACTGACATGATCTGATTTAAATTTGAAAAGATCACTCCTCATACAGGGTTGTGGATATGCAGGTCTTTCTGTTCTTATCATTCCTTAAACTGTACAAATGCATGAAATCCACTTTGTTGCTGGGTCCTCTCTGACACTAGGCTTCGTCATCTGTAGATTTATATCCTGGAGCCACAATGTTTCTGTGCCTGTGCTTGGATTCTAAGCAGCTGAGCTCTCTATCTGGGGACCTGATGCCAACCTTGAGTGTATCTCCACACCACCATGAACTTTGTCTTTCTGAAACAACTATCTTCATCCCAATACTCCTCTAATTGGAAAAGCTTTATATTTTCTTTAGGAAGTTGAGACCCATAGTGGGAAATTTGTGGATGTTTATTTCCAAAGCTTTCTAAAACCATGTTCCCCTCATCTCTCTTTCCACCTTACCCTGTTGGCACCTCAAGATGAACAGCATTTCCCATCACACTGTGCCACTTAATGTTCCCCTCTACTTCCCAAGTCTTAGGAAATGGGAGGTTTGCATAAGAGTCAGGTAGGGTTAAGAATACCTTTTCATCATCTTTCTTTGAGGGTCCAAGTGCATGGGAGATTTAAGCTGCTCCATACCCCATGGAACACAGAGGCCTAAAGTTAGAGACTGTGAGAATGTAGTGACCTTTAACATGTTGACTTTGTCCAAGGGATGCATATGGCCCTTGTGGGGATCAGACTCTTGCCATATCACTAATCATGGAGGTCCTCATTCATGAGAAGCTCTAGACAGGTAGAGAGAGGTCAGTGGCAAAGAGCTTCTAAGAAATAGACATTATTTTATTGTCTAAGTGGAAGAGGGAAGTGATGGTTTCTCTCCACCTGCCATTCTCATACTGTTATTGCCCAATGTTGTCTTCTCTCCTCTTGGCTTGCTAAACCTGTGCTCCTACTTCAAGGCCTAGGTCATATAGCACTCAGGAATCATTAGTACTGCATTTCTATTTGTATGAAGGCCTTGACCAAAGCCCTATTTGTATTCTCCACTCATTAATTGTGAGTCTCCTGAAAGTGGTTCTACTCCTAGGGCCTGCCATGTGGCCTTCAACAGCATAACACCCAGCAAGTTCTGTTGGAATGGTTGCCTGTTGAAAGAAGATGCTACAATTAAAGCTCTAAAGGAAAATACAATCACCAAGTTCCAATTTGGCCATTGTGTTTTGCTTTTAATCAAACTCGCTCTCTCTTCACTCTGCCTCTCTTTGCTTTGCTTTTTTACTGAGACTTCTGGAAGATTGCCTTACTGTTTCTGATTTACAGCTCACTAGAAATATACTCTCTAGTCACTTAAATATATTGGGTTGTCAGAAAAACCATGACACATTTTTGCAACAAAAAACATAGAAAAAAATACGTCATGACTTTTCCAACAACCGAATAAAGAAGCCATGGTCTAGATGCCAAGGGCATCCCTTTCCTTACACTATAGCAGTGGGACCTCGGCCAGACCTGAGTTGTGCTCCCAAGAAATGAGAAAAGCAATTTTGCTGCAACTTGGAGGCTAATACATTTTTAATAAACTCTTGAGTTCATGCTCTCAGGAGGCTTTCAAAGTCCAATAAAATTCTTTCTTTGTTGATCTAATGGTCCTGTCTTTATTGTGGTTTATTTTCATTACAACCAGAGTGCCGCATCCAGCGTGGCTAGTCGAACGGGCCAGAGTGGGGGCAACGGAGAATTAAGAAAGACAAAGAAATACTTGAAATTGGGGGCTAGGTGGACAGCTGTCTCCTGATGGGATAACAGTGACCCAGTCTAGCAGCCATGCTTTACTTATATAGTCTTGCTTATGCGGGGGCAAGAAAGGGGAGGAGATAGCCTTGGGCAGGGAACTTTCCATGTGTCAGCTGCAGATTGTTAGCAACCAATGCATCAGGACTCAAGATGTTTAGTACCTAACATATTGAAACCACCTGTGGGTGCTGGAAACCTCCTCCATATGCTGAGGTGCTGTGCCAGGCTTGCTAAGGAAGCAGCCAGAGTGTGCCTTGCACCAGCCTCTCCTTTACAGCTCCAAATGGGTCTCTCGGTACCCGGCATATTCCCCTTTTCTTTTTTGTAAGTGCAGCTGATGCACGTCTGTGATTATTTGGACGAGCTCCCCACGGAGCCCTCGGCAGACTGGCAAGTGAGTATGGCCAGCATAGCTAGGAACATGTGATCAGGGGTTGGGTGTTTGTTCTGGCGCTGTAACATCTCTGTAGCCCTTCCGGTCAACTTCTTCACTTGCCCCTCAGTCAGGGGATCGACTTCCCATGTCTACCTGGCATGAGGGATCCTCTTTTTTTCGGTCAATCACAGGCGTTTGAACCATTGGGTGGTCTCCTCCATACTGCCTGACCAATCTCTCTGGCACCCACAACGAACTGGTTGCTGTTTCTGGAAAAACACAAACATGGCCTCTCCCTCATGCCAGTATTATGAGGTACCACTCAAGAGGGATCATAGTAGGACTAGGAAGACCAGGTTGCAATGCTCTCATGGGCTCCTGTAGAATCTGTGTAAAATCATTTTTTCCCCTTGGGCTGGCAATTTTCTCCAAGCAGTCTTACATATGGCCGAAATTTGTTGGTAAGCTTGAACCGCATAGGTTGATTGCCTAAATCAGTGAAGGTGCCCGTTCCTGTAAACATCTCAAAGGTAATGGGAACCTGATGTTGCCCATTTCTCCTAGGCTGGTCCGTGGCCCCATCATGCCATTCTGACTTAAATAGTAAATAATCCCCACCCAAGAGGCATGCCTTCCCCAACATTCCCCAATTGTCTGGGGCTAGGGCGTCAGTGGAGATGGACTCTACCAAAGAAAGAGTAAACGGTGCCATAGGTACATTTGAGTACCTATCCTTAATTCCTTCAACAATTTGAACAGAAGGGACTCATGTCGTCTGACACCTGCCCTGGGTTAGCAGGGTCAGGAACCTCAGAGACCGGGAAACACATGTGAAAATTCGTAACATCTTTCCCTCACTCCTTAGCTGCTAGTATAGGTTGCTGGACAGGAGTGACCCACGGCCCCGCAATCTGCCATGAAGGCGCAGAAGACCATTGTTTGAGCTGTGTCCCACCTCCCGTTGTTCCTGTCCCCGGCCCATGCATGGCAGCTGCAGCCCTATGGATGGTGGATGGAAGTGGCCCCGTGATTCCCCGAGTTTCTTTTAATGACATCTTATGCACAAAAGTGCTGAATATTTCTTCCTCCTCCTCATCGTCCTCTTCATGGGGTCCTCACCTTCCCTTTGTTGTTTACCCTGCCTTGCCTCTCTCTGTAGCTGTTCTTCCCCTTCAGGGGATAACTGGCCATCCCCTGACTCTCCTGTCCTAGACAGGAGGTGGGAGTAGCCCTCAAGTGTGGTAGGACCCCCTGGCACCGAGGACATGCAGTCTAGGTTGCGCTCGGCCAGATTAGCGGAATCCAAGCATTCTTTAATTAATTCCCAGAGAATGAATGTATACACCAACAAATGCTGAGGCCCCTCCTAGGTGTACCATCTCTCAAGTTTCTTCCAACCTTATGCCAGATTTGGATATCTATGGTCCCTTCCTCCGGGAACCAGGGGCACGTTTTTTTGGACAAATCCCAGGAATTTATCTATACCCTCTATGTTTTAGCAGTGACTGCAGCATTTGTAAATACAAAGTGCGATTTTGAGATCCTGTATTCCCCATGTTAACCTAGTGCTCTTACTGCATTCCACCTACCTCAAAAGTTCTGTACGTTGGCCAACGCTTTCCCGTGGAACGGTCCTCTCATCTGAAGATTCGGAGTTCCCCGGTACTCAGGTCCCTGTTTGGGCACCACTTGCCGCTGTCCAGCGCGGCTAGTCGAACGGGGCTGGAGTGGAGGTGACGGAGAATTAAGAAAGACAGACAAAGAAATACTTGAAATTGGGGGCTAGGTGGATAGCTGTCTCCTGATGGGATAACAGTGACCCAGTCTAGCAGCCGTGCTTTACTTATATAGTCTTGCTTATGTGGGGGCAGGAAAGGGGAGGAGATAGCCTTGGGCAGGGAACTTTCCATGCATCAGCTGCAGATTGTTAGCAACCAATGCATCAGACTCAAGCTGTTTAGTACCTAATGTATCAAAACCACCTGCGGGTGCTGGAAACCTCCTCCATATTCTGAGGTGCTGCGCCAGGCTTGCTAAGGATGCAGCCAGAGAATGTGCCTTGCACCAGCCTCTCCTTTACAGCTCCGGATGGGTCTCTCGGTCCCTGGCACCAAAGTTCAAGGATCCTCCAGGCTGTGAGTCCATCCAGATGTTAAAATAATAATAATAATAATAATAATAATAATAATAATAATAATAATAATAATAAGACTGCAAAGGCACTAAAAGCTTTTATGTACAAGGATGAGTGTCTGCCCTGTGAGTAAGGTCATGGCAAGAAAACAGTCTTCAAGTCCACAGAAAGGAGAAAAGGAAACTTAATGTGATTCTTCAGGGGCATGTAGGGACTCCCTGATGCCATACATACTTAGGATGTTTCTAGATTTCCTCGCCTCCTTCTTCATCTGCTCCTCTTGGTTTTTTTGTTTTTCTCCTCTTGGTTTTGATGGTATCCAGCCACAAACATTCTTTGGTTCCTCTGTAATGCCTCTAATCTTGATTCTTGGCTTCTCCTACTTTTTCTCTTGGCCCTAATTTGTTGGGCAGTTTGACCTCACACCTGTATCACCACAGCTGATAACTATCCAAGCTCCCTGGACTGTGCTAAGAGAAAAGTATAAAAATGAAAAGTTCCTTGAAATCCATTTCAGCTGTTCATCAGATACCTTTTGTAGTTTTAAAGATGGTTTTGTTTGTTTGTTTGTTTTTTTACCAGTGGATCTGTGGCCTCACATTTGTCTGTCCTCTGGCATTAATTCTAGAGATGTCAAAAGAAGAACCAGCTTGTATTTAAATAATTTGAGGGCCGGCCGAGTGGCACGATGGTTAAGAACTGGCTTGGGATGCCAGAGGGCCCTGGTTCAGATCCCACATATGAGGGCCAGTGACACTGCCCTCTACAGTTAAGATGCTGAACAACAGCTCAACTTGGAGCTTGGTTGTCGTGAGTCACCGGCGATGGTGTAGTCTGCAGCCCCTGTGGTAGTGGGTTGCCATGGGCTACCGTGTGTAGCCAGCAGCCAGCATGAGTGGCCAGTAGCCACTGAGAGCAGCCATCCAGAAGCCGGCGACTGACCTGCCTCACCCAGGAAGAGCACAATTATGGTGCCAACTTGGGCCAGTGAAGCAACGTCCTCCACAACTAGACTGAAGAACAAAAAGACAGCTACTTGTCTGTTCCCCTTCCTCCAATTCCCCAATAAAAATCTTTAAAGATAAATAAATAAATAAATAAATAAATAAATAAATAAATTGAGATTCAGAAGCTACTTGTTTTCCCTCTATCTTGATGTCTAAAATCAGCAAGTGTGCAATCTTTTGGTTAGTACCCATGAGTTTTTTTAATTACTCACAGTATTCAGAACCAAAAAATGTACTAGGAACAAATACTATTTTTTTCATGTTATTTAGCACTTCATCTTCTGAAGTGTTTTACAACCCACCATTAACTAATACCTGGGGCCTCAGTGTGAGAACAGCAGCAGTGAGCCCCACTACTCAGATAAAATAAAAACAGAGCCTGGATATGAACTACTCGCTCCAGCAGGATTGTCATTTCCCATCTGCCTGAGGGACTTGTTACCACACCAACCTCCAAGGGCTGATCTCTACCATCAAGATCTGGGTTTCTAAAGAAGAGTTACCACAGAAAAGGGGGCTTCTTGGCAACTCATTGTGATCAGTCAAGAGGAATTTTCTACTAAAGGACTGGAGATGGAGCTTTTTGTTTATTGTGAGGCTCATCAATCAGATCTGCTCACATTTTAGGGGTGCCCTTACTATTTCCACCTGGTTCACAGGCTGTACCATCAAGAGTAACCTCCGGTGACACTCAGTGTGAATCCAGCCAATGCTCCTTCCAGCACTTTCCAGGCTGTGCATTCTGCAGGATGTGTAGATGTGTGTGATCAGAGGACTGGCCAGAGTCTGATCTGTGTTCACTCTAGAATTACTGCAAGCCAGACATGTCTGCAAGAAAAGAGGCAGTGGGTTTAGGGGATTCCAGGATTTAGAGGAAATACAAGGGCCTATGTCACAATGCATGCACAAAGCCAAGGAAGGGCGTAAAGATGGCACCCTGGCTGCTGCAAGGATATGTGACATCTGTTGAAAGTCAACACAGTGCTATGCACAGGGGGTCACAGTTTTAAGTCTCACCTTGTGTTATAGCAGCCATCTCCATTCCAGTGGCCCAAAATAACTGTCAAAAGAATACAATGAAAGTACAGGGAATGAAGAATAGGCAGCAATGCAAGAGTACATCAAAGAGTCCATCTCACCCTTGCTTCTCATCTGATCAGTGATAAAAATAGGAGGTGGGCACAAAGGGAATGAACTGAAAATACAGTTCGAGGAGGGAGGTGGGATGGATCCTGCACCTTCTGAGAAGCCAATAAGTTCATTCCAGGTGGGATGCCCAGCACTGTGGGGCTGAAGCAGCCTAGTATCCAGGGTGGTCCAGGGTGAGGGCCAAGGAGGGAAATGGCCACATGGGTTTGGGGAGCTTTGTGATGTGAATCTGCTGTAGGAGAATATTGTGGTTAGCAGTACTCTCATTCAGGTCACATTTAAGTTCCCATGGAGTACAATCATCAGCCCTGATGACTCAGGCCCACATGAAAAGAGCAGACTCACATGTCTCAGAAGCCAGCATCCCATGCTTCCTTTTATAAGAGCTGTATACCTTCCCAGTAATGGTGATTTTCTCAGATTGGATGATCCTCCTGAGCAATTTCAGAAGCTGGCAGAAAATTTCTCTTAACATTTTCATTAATAACAAGGGCAGGCAGACCCCCGGAAAGAGAACTGTGAATGCCTTGGGGCTCCATGGCTACACTTTCATAAGCTATCTTATCACAGAGGCTAGAATCCTACTTAGAGGATGAGAAGCTGAGGACAAAAAGTTCCAATTCAAATGTTCTTGTAGTCCAAAGCCTAACCTTACACATTTGGTTTGTTTGATTCAGGGTTTTAAAAGTTCTGCTCAACGCAGTGGATATTATATCTCTCCAGTCCGAGCTGTCTCACCCCTATGGAGCCCCTTCATAGTGGCTCTTTATTCAGCCTGCCACACCTGCCCCAATCTCCAGCTGAGGTTGGATGGTGACCCATCTAAGTTCTCACATGCTGCCTCCTCTGCACTGTTATCACTAAAGTTCAGGTCCTATTTTTCTTGAGAGACTTGTCCAACCTGTGAACTATGAAGGGCATACCACAATGCCTTTCCAGCCAGCTGCTGGCCTGACCTCTTGACAGTCTTCCTAATTTTCTACCTATCTTCAGCTGTCACAGAGAGCCACAAGGGGATGTTTTGTCTTAAAAATAATATGGGAAGAAAAAGCTAAACTGGGTTGTGATTAATCAAGTCCTGATGGTAGTACTTACCAGATTTATTTTCTGGATGGATTATTAAGTCTTAGTGTCTGTCTTTTTTTTTTTAATTCGTTTCAGGCACAAAACAATATAATAGTTAGACATTTACAGCCCTCTTAAAATTAGTAATAATTTTAACTAAGAGAGTGTTTACATTCCCACTGTTTCCATGGACCACTGGAACAAAGTAAATCTATATTTCTTTTGGTCCTCAGGACACGTGTGCTCATTTGGGGCTTGGAGCCTGTGTTCCAGAATGTTAGCTCGGCCCAAATAGCTCTGCAGAAATCACTCCAGAACTGACATCCTCCCCATGAAAGGCAGTGCTTGGGCTGAACTAGGAGCCTGGGAGCCAGGTGGGAGTACCCTCAGTATGCAGGGGCAGAGCCTCCAGCTTGCCTGTCCCTGACCAGGCCTTCTTTGATGTGGGGATGGAAGGGTGTGGAGGGCTGTGGGTCAGGTGTGGGCTCACAGTGAAAGGAGACAAAGAAAGACAGTAGGTCTGTTGACTCCATGCCCCAGCCCTGCCACTGAACAAGCAGAAGCATTTCTCTCTGGACTCAATGAGTTCAAGGGGAGGGGGGAGGTTAATATGTTCATTTAGCTGGCTTATTCCTCTGTAAATCCATTTCTATTTGAAATCCTGTGTGAAGATGCTGCTGGGGCAAAAGATGATTAAATGCTCAGGAATCCAGGACCCAACCCTCCTTCCCCTGACCAGTCACCTCATTTAGTGGTACTTGAGTTCTAAGACTGGAAATCCAGTGAAGTACATTAGCTAATATTCTACTCACAGTCTTATTCCATTGGAAGCAAACTAGTGAAAACGTGCTGTCCAGTTTCTATGGCAAGAGTCTCAAAGCACCTCTGAGAAGATTGGTTGGCCTTTGTGCCTCATTTTATTTCTAAAGTTCATGCTTTGAAGTACCATTTTGTGATCAGTGAACCTCTTCAAGTGACTTGACACAAGGAAAAGTGAAGCAGAGGTGATGTTGGTAAAACTCATCTTCAAGAGAAAAGGAATGATCTACTAGGGTTTATGGTGGCAAAGTCAGGCAATGAACAGGTTGAATAAGTTAAGATTTCTGGCTTTTTACATGAGATTCCTTCTTCTGCTTCTGAATGTATAAAGTCCTTAGAAATCCATTACCTGTGGTTTTACTAAATCCACGGAAATCAACTAGCAACACATTTAACTATATTCTCTGGGTGCTTGGGGTAGACTGAAACACAGATTCTCTGTGAGCCAGTTCCTGCTTTAAATAAATTCACAGCAGTGAGTTTACAATGTTTGTAAATCAAGGTATCCATGTTCTGCAGGCCAGCAGAGAGAGCCACCATATTGTGAGACATGCCTATTATTAAATGTGCTCTGAGACATTCTTGAAACACAGAAAATTGTATCCCAGAGCATTTGAATGTTTAGGAAGGTGATACAGAACCTCATTTTTTCCCCCTACAAAATGTCTACTGACAACTCCTAGTATAGCAGTGTATACATGAGAAGAATCCAAGGTGGGCGGCCTGGCCCATGGCACACAGGGCTCTTTGCCTAATCAGACTCTTTAAGAGAAAGCTGAGAAGAGGTACGCTGTCATTCTGAATGCTATAAATATTTCATTGAACTGTTCAAATGGTCCCTCTCCAAGCGTCCATAGCACTCACCTTTGCCTACTGTTCTTGGAGAGGGGAGGTGTGGAGAGTGGATAGTTTGGTCCCCAAATCTGTGACTGACTGGGAAAATTCTAATCATGTTCTTTCTTTTTCTCTATCTCTATATAAAAAACAAATGAATTCCATACCTCAACTTCCCTTTGCTACAAACCCTCTGACCAAACTAACCACCAACACTGTGGAAAAAGGTCATCCCAAAAAGAGTTTGTCCAACAACTCACAATATCCCAATTCCTCTATTTCATCTAATATCCAGAAGGGGTAATTATTATTTATTGCACAAACTAGATTATGCTTAAATAGTTGCTCACATAAGTAAAGACATGTTCATAGACCATGGAGAGTGGGGAGAGGGTGGGTCCTTTCCAGGACACCAGAGACAATATTTTATGCCTGTTGCATGTGGAAACCCACCTTCCGTGGACATCATCATGGCAGAACTGCTGATCGTTCCCTCAATATTCATTCTCTGCTTTTTCCATAGTATTAAAGCTTGTAGCTGGCACATGGCTACCTAGAGTGAAGATTACATTTTCCAACCTCCTTTCAGTTAAGTGTGGCCAGGTGTCATAAGAACACAGACATGGCATAGCAGCATTCAGGACCTTTTCCATGACACAGTTGATGTAGGCCTTTGTGCTTTTCCACTATGTTACTTCCTCCACCCACCCTGCTGCCTGGAAAATGAAAGGACCACCATGGACCATGAAACTGAGGCTATGCATGGCAGAGAAATAGGACTTGACAGTGTGGAAGGTCATACCCATTTGGGGCAGCTGGCTGCTAAACTGAGAGTGGAAAAAATTTATATTTTATGGAAACTTCTGTTAAGAGGGGGTTTGATCCTTTGTAGTTGATTCAGTCTGTACCTTCATTTGAGGAAGATGGGTTTCTATATGCTCTGGGGAGCAGTCATTAAAACCTCATGTTCTGGAGTTAAGCTGCCTGTGTTCATACCCCAGGGTTGTAGTGTGTCACGTGGCATGTCATGAGAGGAAAGACAGGTTTTGGTAATAAAAGACTTTTCCCTTCACCTCCCATCTCCCAGTTATAAGCTGCCGATCTTAATTAGCCTTAGTTTTCTTATCCCTAGAGAAAAGAACATGTTGCAACTTACTGGCTATTGTGAGGTATCAAGGACCAAAGGGTCCAGCACACTAATGGACACTTCAGAGCCACTCGGTGGATTGGTTATGCTGGAGAACTAGACCCATGTGTGTCTTCACCAGGGCCAGAAACTTCATGTCCTGGTTTCTGTGTCTATCTTTGTGGTGGTCCCTCAGCCTCAGACATTCGTCCCACACCTGTGATGTGCTCACTGGATATATCTTCAACTGAAAGACAGGCAGCCCATGGGAGAACCCAAGGTTTATGTCTGCCTGGGAGATCCACAGTGATTTCTAGACCAGTGTGCACAGAGAAAAGGGAAGCCTGTCATAGTGACAATGTCTTTTCCCAGGTGTTCGCTAGTACTGCTCACTCTTATAGTTCACCTGAGTGCTGTGGCAGCTTTGCTTTATTTAAAGAAAAAAATAGCACTTTGCTGTTTTAGGTCTATGAGATTAGACAATTAAGTTCACAAAATCATTACAACAATGTTGCTAATCTTTTTTGATATCAGAGGGATTACTCATTATAAATTTGTACCAGCTGGACAAACAGTTAACCAAGTTTACTATTTGGAAGTGCTGAAAAGGCTGCATGAAAAAGTTAGATGACCTGCACTTTTCATCAACATTTCATGGCTCTTGCATCACGATAATGCACCAGCTCACATGGCACTGTCTGTGAGGGAGTTTTTAGCCAGTAGACAAATAACTATTGGAACACCCTTCCTACTTACTTGATGTGGTCCACAATGACTTTCTTTACCCAAAGATAAAGGAAATATTAAAAGGAAGACATTTTTATGACATTCAGGACATCAAGTGTAATATGATGACAGCTCTGATGGCCATTCCAGAAAAAGAGTTCCAAAATTGCTTTGAAAGGTGGACTAGGCACTGGTGTGAGTACATAGCTTCCCAAGGGGAGCACTTCAAAAGTGACCATAGTGATATTTAGCAATGAGGTATGTAGCACTTTTTCTAGGATGAGTTCGTGAACTTCATTGTCTGACCTTGTATGTATGATTTGAAAATGTGTTGCGTTAAACTCGTAATGCAACTTGAAAGGCCTGAAAGAAGGTTATTTTTCAAGTTAGTAATGTGTGTGATTGACAAATTATGTGAAAATTGGATGAGTGGTCTCTCAAAAGAAACAACTCTAAAAATAGTTGGCAATAGGGCCGTATGCATATATCTAATAGCTGCGGTATTACAGAACTGCATTATCTTATTATTGTTATTATGTAAGTCCTTTCATAGTGGTTAGCAGTGTGGTGTGATATAACACCAATGTGTCAAAAAACCTGCTTTGCCATAAACTGGAAACCTTTTTTTGTTTGTCCAATTTTCCTCATAGGGAATCTCTTTTGCTGTTGATGGGGTCATCCTGCTTGACCCTTTCTGGATGATACATCAGAATGTACTAACCCTGACCTCCAAGCAGGTAAGCTGATGCTTAATGTTGCTCATTATGAAATGTCAGAAGCAAAAGGTAGGTGACTCCAAAATGCAGAGAGAGGGCTCTGGAAAAACTTGATATCCCAGAGAACAGAAGCCTGACAGCCAATGTATCATTTTCCCTGGCTGAAATGAATTGATTCTGCCACCAGCAAACTAAATATAATCAGGATCTTGACTTACCGTATTTAAATTACAGTAAGCAGGAAACTGGAGCCAAACATCAGAGCAAAGTAGTTTACAGAGATATGTGGGCAAGTTTTCTCCCATTTTCTTAGGATTCTAAGGTTTTTAAAAATTATTTTGGAAAATGCTCTGATAGATATACACCTGCCTATCAAACAAGTATATCAGAAACAGAGAGGGAGAGAAGCCAAAATGCCCCATTTGGTAATCATGTTTAGTAAAACTGAAGTGTATTACAGACTCTCCAAAAAACATAAATCTTCAAGAATAAAACATTATTTTGCTGTGTGTGTGTGTGTGTGTGTGTGTGTGTGTGTGTGTGTGTGTTTATTGGGCGGGGGGGGCAGTCAATTGTTTTGTGGAGGATGTTTCAACAGTGTTCAACTGTTAAACCAGAAAGTAATAGAGGGAGGTCAGTTAGCTCAGGTGGTTAGAGTGCAGGCTCATAACACCAAGGTTGCCAATTCAATTCCCACGTGGGCCAGGGAGTTGTGTCCTCCACAACTAGATTGAAGACAACTACTTGACTTGGAGTTGATGGGTCCTGGATAAACACTGTTCCCTCATAAAATTTCTTAAAAAATGATAAAAAAGAAAAAAAAATAGAAATTACTCCATTCCTGGCTGTGAGCTCTACATACATTAATTAGTTCCGTCAATGGGAGAAGACACATTCTCACCCTCATCTTTTCTCCCCTTTGAGTGGGGACAAGAACTTTGCTGATTAGATGTTTTAAAATGTGACAGCTCTCAGAAAGGCACATTTCAAAAAGCATTTCCTTGCAATGGGAAGCTGTCTTGATAATTTCAGAGAATGGAAAAAATGATATGGGTAAACATGCCTTCCATGAGTAGGATTTCTGAGAAGGCTATGGATTAGAAAAAGATGCTGTTAGCATGAATGACAGGTAATGGGCTCAGGGAGAGCAAACCCTCCAGTGTTGGTATATTTATGTCAGGGTTTTGTTCAAGAATGGACCATGACATTGTGACACAGAAGAAGAAATACTCTTAAAATAGCCACCTTCTTTAGTCTGACAGATAATCTTTTAAAGAAAGTTTGCTACGTGAAATTGTAAATTATAAAATATGCATAATGATGACAGGGCAAAAGATATGATAAACATAAACAAACATATTTTAATGGTTGCCCCAATCTGCAATTCCACCAACAGTACATGAGGGTTGCCTTTTCTGCACATCCTTGCCAGCACTTACTGTTTGTTGATTTATTGATGGTAGCCATTCTTTTTTTTTTTTTTAGTTTCAGGTGTACAGAACAATGCAATAGTTANCATCCATTTACTTTCTGCCTATGTGTGCCTTCTGATCTGAAGTGAGTCTCTTGTAGGCAGTATATGTAAGGGTCTTGTTTTCTTATCCATTCACCCACCCTATTTTTTTATTGGAGAATTTAGTCCATTTATATTTAAACTAGTTGTTGATAGCTATGCAGTTGTTGCTATTTATTATTCATAGTTTTGATCTATTCATCTTCTTTTTCTCCTTCTACTTCTTCTTCTTCTTTTCTTCTCCTCCTTTTTTCATGAAGTCCGTTTAACATTTCTTGTAATACTGGTTTGTTTTTATATTTTTATTTTATTTTTTTGTCTGGGGAGCTCTTTATCTTTGTTCTTTGATTTCGCTCCGCTTGGTAGAGTAATCTTGGTTGCAGGTCCTTGGTTTACATCATTTTGAATATTTTGTGCCAATCCCTTCTGTCCTGCAGTTTCTGTTAAGAAATCAGCTGACATCTTATAGGAGCCCCCTTGTAGGTAACTGACTGCCTTTCTCCTGCTGCTTTTAAGATTCTCTCCTTGTCTTTAACCTTTGGCATTTTAATTATGATGTGTCTTAGTGTCTTAGTGATGGCCTCTTTGGTTTTATCTTGTTTGGAACTCTGTGCTGTCTGGACTTGTATGTCTACTTCCCTCACCAGGTTAGAGAAGTTTTCCATCATTATTTCTTCAAATAGGTTTTTAATTCCTTACTCACTCTCTTCCCCTGGTACCCATATGATGTGAATGTTTGTATGCTTCATGTTGTCCCAAAGGCCCTTTAAACTATCCTCATTTTTTTTCTTTCTTTCTTTCTGTCTTTCTTTTGTGTGTGTGTGTGTGTGTGTGTGTGTGTGTGTGTGTGTGATGATCTAATTGGGTGTTTTCTGCTAGCTAATGTTCCAAATTGCTGATTTGATCTTCTACTTCATCTTAGGTACTGATGATACCCTATAATAAATTCTTTATTTCAGTATTGTATTCTTCATTTCTGACTGGTTCTTTTTTTATGTTTTTCTATCTCCATTTTTATGTTTCCTATCTCCTTCTTGAAATTCTCACTGGTAAGGGAGTAGGAGGGTAGTAGATGAGGATAAAAGGTATCAAATATATGGTGATGGAAGGAGAACTGACTCTGGGTGGTGAACACATAATGTGATATATAGATGATGTATTACTGAATAGTACATCTGAAACCTATGTAACTTTACTAACCATTGTCAACCCCAATAAACTTTAATTTAAAAAAAAAGAAAAAGAAATTCTCACTGAAATCCTTATAACCAGTATTTTGAAGTCTGCATCAGGTAGAGTGCTTGTCTCCATTTTGTTTTGTTTTGTTTTGTTTTCTGGTATTTTGTTTTGTTTTGTTTTTCATTTGGGACATGTTTCTTTGTCTCCCCATTTTGGCTGCCTTCCTGTGTTTGTTTCTACATATTAGGTAGAGCTGCTATGTCTCTCAGTCTTGGTGGAGTGACCTTACACAGTAAGTGTCCTGTAGGGCCCAGTAGCACAGTCTCCCTAGTCACTTGAGCCAGGTGCTGCAGGTATGTCCCTTGTATGTGCTGTGTGAGCCTTCCTGTTGTAGTCGAGCCTTCGTTGCTGTTGGCATGTCATTGGAAGAGATTGATCCTTAGGCTGATTGTTTGAAAGGACCTGCCATGACTACAGTGGAGAAGCTGTTGTGCACAGACTGATCACATGAAGCAGGATTCACTTTAGCAGGGGTCTGGTGCCTTCCCAGTCTGCCCTTTATGTGTGTCATCTGTGGAGGTGAACTGGTGGTGCGCTGGCCCTGTTTGAAGCTGGCCACCAGGTATGACAGCCTTGGGGCCTCCTGAGAGGGGCTCTGTCACAGGCCAAGTTAAGCTTCCACTTGTGCTGTGACCCTGTGCCCTGCCTGTGGCCACCTGGCATGAGTCACAAAACGATCCACAGATGTTTTCCACCCACACTAGGCTTGAAGGTGCCTGAGAGAGGCTAAGCTGCAAACTGAGGCCAGCTGCCACTAGTACTGGGCTTTGAGCTGCTTAGCAAGGGATACAGAGCATGCCAAGACCACATATGCTTGTTTGGGGTTTGTGAATCTTTGAGAGATTTTAGGGAAGTCCACAGCATGGGCCAAAACAAGCTGTTGTTATGGAAAAGCCACTGGAATTGGCTTTGGTGGACCTGCAAATTTGATGAGGTTGGGTCTCAGGAATTCACCAGGGCAGGGCAAATGGTATTAGCTAGGTTGATGGTAGCCACCTGCATCTGCATGCTGGGAGTAAGGAAGGCTCAGCAAAGAAACAATGCATCTGCCAACAACCCTGTCAGGGAGTAAGCTGCTCCTCCAGCCCTCTCCCTGAGGCCAGGCCATTCTGTTCTTACCATAGGTCCATGGTGCCTTTTGAGTTTCTACTCCAGTGCTGGAGCTCAGATCAAGTGAGTCCATCAGCAAGTAAGTCCATACATGGAGCCCTTTAAGAGGAGCACCTGGGACTCCAACCACCCTGTCTCACTCAGCCACAATCTTTGCTGGTTTTCATAGCCAGAAGTTATGGGGACTTCCCTTCTTGGCACTGGAACCCTGGCCTGGGGAGCTTGATGTGGGGCAGGGTTCCTTACTCCTTAACTGGGACATCTGCATTTGATATATCCAACCTAATTTTTGGCCACCACACCACATGTTAGTATAGGGANAAAATAAAGATGAAAACACTCCCACATGAACAAAAGATGAGAGAATTCATTGCTAGCAAATCTACCTTACAAGAAATATTATTTTGTAACTGGGTACACGATCATAGCTGGTATTTTATAGGTACCTTTTACCACTACCCATTCTGTATTCCCTTTGCCTTTAGCAAGCACCTTAGCTGGTCATGGTTCTTTACCTGGTGTAGTGAACCAAACATTAATTCCTGAAAGGTCTGGACCATTTGTCATCCTGCCTCTATTGGGTGCTTATAGTTTTCCACTAACTTTAATCACAGGGCATAGTAATACTAAGAGACACACTAAAGGATTTCCTGTGTTTCAAACAAATCACCCTAGCCTCCATTATAAAGTAGTGTTCTAATTTCTACTTGGTAGTTAGGATCAATTATCCCAGAGAGCACAGCAACTCTCTCCTTTGCCTGTTGACTTAGAGGCATGAGGAGCCAGTTCAACGGAATCATTGTTGTGTCTACTAGTGGAAGCATTCTTCATTTTGGAACAAAGACCCCTAGATCAGCAGAGGATAAGGTCCTGAGAACAGGAAGCAAAACTTTTGCCAGTGAATCACTGTGGAAGTAAGATGTGCCACTCTTACTTCTAGCCCTTGATTCCTGGACAAATAAATCCTGGTTATGGGAGAAAGCACCATATATTGGATGTTGATTCAGAGAACATACAGCTCCCTGGAGACATTTTATCAAGCCAGCTTGTTTAGAATGATGGGGAACATGAAAAGACCCGTGACTTCCATGAGGATGGTCCCATTGCCACACTTCATTTGCATTATTTGATCAGACACAATGCTGTGTTAAATACCATGATGGTAGATAAGGCATTCTGTAAGTCCATGGATGGTAGTTTTGGCAGATACATTACATGCAGAGAAGGCAAACCCATATCTAGAGTAAGTGTCTATTCCATTAAAAAAAATCACTGCCCTTTTCCTTCCATGATGGAAGTGATCCAATATAATCAACTTGCCACCAGGTAGCTGGCTGATTACCCTGGAGAATGGTGACACATTGGTTGTTCAGTGTTGGTCTTTGTTGCTGTTAGATTGGGTAGTTAGCAGTGGCTTTATCCAGGCCAGCTTTGATGACTGGAAGTCCTTGTTGCTGAACCCATACATAACCTCCATCCCTGCCACCATGGCCATTTTTTTTTCATAAGCACACTGGACAATGACAAAGATGGCTGGAGAAAGAGACTGACTAGTAGCCAAAAAACAGGTCATACTATCCACTTGAATTTTAAAATCTGCTGAGGTTATCCTTTGGTGAGCATTCACATGGGACACAAATATCTTCATGATTTTTGCTCATTCAGAGAGGTTTACCTGCATACCTCTTCCACAAATTTCCTTGTTACAAATTTTTCAATCATGTTCCTTCCAAATCCCTGACCATCAGTCAAACCATTGGCCACAGCCCATGAATCATTATATAATCACATGTATGGAATTTTTTTCTTTCAGGCAAAGTGAAAAACAAGTGCACTCCCTGAAGTTTGGCCAATGGGGAGTATTTCTCTTGACCACTTTCCTTCAGAGTATTAGAAAGAAACTGTAGTGCTGCAATTGTCCACTATCAGGTGGAGCCTAAATATCATAGAGCACCATCTGGAAACCAGTCCCTAGTTTTCTCTTCCTCTATCAACTGATCATAGAAAATGCCCCATAAGGCTACTGGTGTATGCTGGGAGAGAGAAGGCAGGGTAATTGGGATGGGGATCATGGGCATTTGGGTCATTCTTTATGTAACTTACTGTGCCTTCTCGGCCTGCTTGGGCCCAATCATGTATATATTGCTTCCATTTTAAGATAGAGAGCTGCTCTGCACACCCAACTTTATGACTTGGTGGATCAGATAACATAAACTTCATGATGAGCTGCTCAGGTAATATGGTAACTTGGTGGCCCATGGTTAAGTGTTCAGTCTCTATTAAAGCCTAGTAGCAGACCAATGGGTTTCTCAAAAGAGAAGGTGTAGTTATCTGAAGAGGATGGGAGGCCTTTGCTCCAAAGTCCTAAGGATCTGCTCTGTGATTCACCTATAAGGGTCCTGCCAAAAGTGCCAAATAGTATCTCTATCTGCTTTGACACTTTAAGCACCACTGGATCTGCTGGATCATATTGTCCAAGGGCAGAGCAGTTTGTATGGCAACCTAGGTATATTTCAGAACCTTCTCTTGTTCTGGGCTCCAGTCAAAACTGCAGCTTTTGGACTGGCCGAGTGGTGCAATGGTTAAGAACTGGCTTGGGATGCCAGAGGGCCCC
>NW_017732288.1:386048-393204 GCF_001890085.2 Hipposideros armiger | reverse complement strand
ACCTGCAGCTTTTTAGGTCACTTGTTAAATGGGACAGAGTAACACACCCAATTGAGAAATATGTTGCCTTAGAAACCCAAAGAGGCTCAATAGTTATTGTTCCCCTTTTTTGGCTGTATGAGGAGCCAGATGCAATAAGTTATCCTTCACCTAAAAAGGGATATCTCAACATGCTGGACATCACTGGATCCATAGATTTTAACTGAGGTAGAAAGAAACCTCTGGATTTTCTTTTCAGATTTATTTCCACCCCTAGCACTTAAATGTCTTACCAGTAAGTCTAGAATAGTTGTGACTTCTTACTAGGTTCAATAAACATAATGTCATCAATATAAAGGACAAGTGTGATATCTTATGGAAGTGATAGGCAATCATCCTGCAAACTAAATTATGACAAAGGCATGGAGAGTTGATAGACCCCTGAGGTAGGACAGTGGTGTGTATTGTTGCCCTTGCCAAATGAAAACACATTGCTTCTAGAGGTTGTCATTAACAAGGATGGAGAAAAAAGGTTTTCCCATGTCCATAACTGCATATCAGGTACCAGGGGATATGTTAATTTGCTCCAGCAATGAAACCATAACTGGTACAGCAGGTACAATTGGAGTCACTACCTGATTACACTTGAAATAATCCATGGTGATTCCCCAAGATCCAACTTTCTTTTGCACAGACCAAATAGGCAAGTTGAAAGAGAATGTGGTAAGAATCACAACCCCTGCATCTTTTAAATCTTCGATGGTGGCACTGATCTCTGCAATCCCTCCAGAAATGTGGTATTGTATTTAGTTTGTTATTTTCCTAGAGGTAGAGGCTGTTCTAGTGGCTTCCACTTGGCCTTTCCCACCATAATACCTCTTACTCCATAGGTCAGGGTATGAATGTGGGGATACTGCCAGCTGCTGAGTATATTTATTTCAATTATGTATGCATTCCAGAGCTGGAGAAGTAAATACAGAATTGGTTTGGGGACCCACTGGGCCCACTGTGAGGTGAGCCTGAGCTAAAACTCATTGATCACCTGACCTCCATAAATACCTACTCTAAACGGTAGACCACAGTGAAATTTGGGTTTCCTGGAATCAGTGTCAGTTCAGAGTCAGTGTCCAGTAGTCCCCAAATCTCTGATTATTTCATTTTCCCAATACAATTACTAATAAAAGTTCATAGTTCCCTTTGGGAAAGGCTGAGAGAATGACTAGTTTTTTACAGTGTATGATAAGTTTTTGACAGTGTAAAGGGATCCTTCATGGGAATCTAGCCTCCCCTTCATTCAAGGAGTGCTGGTTTCTGTAAATTGGCTCAAGTCCAGGAATTGATTGAGGGGCCATGACTGTTTTTATGATTTAGGTTCAGCTTATGTTAATTTGACCTGGAACAGTTTTGTTTATACAGATCAAGTAGTATTTAGTTGGTTTCTTATGTATTTCACTTACAGGAACATCTCGTTAACTGGCCAACACCGTAGGTTTGCATCAGCCGGACTATTCTGATTGCTGCTTTGGCTTTGTTGTCCATTATGGTAATCACGCCCATCTTGCTTTGGGTGGTCAAGTGCCACTACTTGGTCCTTCTCACCCCAGGATCCAGTTACTCCCATTTCATTTATGTTTCCTAATTCAGTGGCCACAGTACCCACCATGAGGTCTGGTGTACAGACAAGAACAATCAGAGTTTTTCAAGGATGCTGGAGTTCCCCATACAAGTTTATTTCTCACAGTAGTGGTGACAGATAGATTTCTCACACTAGATAGAAAAGCCTATCACCTGGTGAGATCTTACTTGATAAAGCCACTCTAAAATTCCAGTCTCCCTAAGCTTTTAAATCCCTTCCTCTAATGTAAACGAAAGCAGCTCTGGCATTTCTAGCTAGCTCACTGTGGGCCACCTTTTGGTTCATATTTCACTAAACAACCAAACAAACTGTAAGATTCTAACTCCTCAAGCTGCAATATTAAATGTAGAAACTCTGATTAGTGGGTTCATATCAATAAAGTCAGCCTGATTCAATTTTATTCCTACCACCATTATCCCACACCCTTAGTAACCAATCCCACACATATCCTCTGGATTTCTCTCTGTATAAATTAGAAAACTCAAGTAGTTCTTCGGAGTGTAGTACATATTCTCATGGGTCATATTTTGTATCCCCTCCTCTCTTTAGGGGCTTCCTGGGTCTCTTGTCTAATTATAGGTCTGGAAACAAAGAAGGGTGTTGGATGAGTTCTGAGAAGAATCAGCATTGTTTTGCAAGTATTCTCTTCATCTGGGTCTTTTCACACATCCAAATTTCAACTTTCAGGATTCTATTCCTCCCCCTCAGTTTAATGACCTCGCTTTAACAGTAGACACCTTTGCAAAGCTTGAAATTTAATTTGTGTTTGAAGTCAGCAACACACAGTATGAGATTCTGGGTTTCATTTTCAGTAATCTCAGCCCTTCAGCTATAAGACATAAAGAAGGGTCTCTTTGGGACAAACATATTAATAGAAGCTTCAAGATTGCTTATGCCACGTTTAAGCTTGGAGTTCTGAATCCCTGAGCTCATCTGTTTCATTCCCTACTTTGTCCAGTGACATTAGAAGCAATAGCAAATCTCACTATACTTAGACAAAAATTTTTCAAAAGTATTATATACATAGTCATTCAGATGCTTGCTTCTTTTTTTAGTACTATTTTTAAAATTTTTTCAATTACAGTTGACATACAATATTATAGTAGTTTCAGATGTACATATAGTGATTAGACATTTATATAACTTATGAAGTGATCACCCTGATAAATCCATTTCTTCTAGTTGTCAAATTTGTGTGTGTAGAGTTGATCATGCTATTTCATTATTATCATTGTGTTGTCTACAGGGTCTATAGTAATATCACCCAATTCATTTTTTAAAAATAATTATTTATTTTTCAATTAAAATTGACCTACTATATTATAATAGTGTCAGGAGTACAACATAGTGATTAGACATTTATATAACTTATAAAGTGATCACCCTGATAAATCCAGTACCCATCTGACACCATACACAATTATTACAACATTATTGACTATATTTCTTATGCTATAATTTACATCCCCATCACTATTTTGCAAGTGCCAATTTGTACTTTTTAACCCATGTTGCTTTTTCACCCACTCCTTATCTGGCAACCATCAAAATAGTCTCTATAATCTATGGGCTTGTTTCTGTTTTATTTGTTTGTTTAGTTTGTTCTTTAGATTCCATATCTAAATGAAATCATATACATTTATCTTCTTCTGTCTGACATACTCCACTCAGCATCATACTCTCTAGGTCCATTGATGTTATTGCAGATGTCAAGATTTCTTTCCTTTTTATGTCTGTGTAATATTCCATCATATNATGCCTGTTGGCCATCTGTATGTCCTCTTTAGAGAAATGTCTCTTCATATCCTCTGCCCATTTTTTAATTGGGTTGTTTGTTTTTTTGGTGTTGAGTGCATGAGTGTTTTATACATTTTGGATAGTAACCCCTTATCAGATATCTCATTGACAACTATCTTTTCCCATTCAGTAGGCTTCCTTTTTGTTTTATTGATGGTTTCCTTTGATGTGAAAAAAAACTTTTCAGTTTCATGTAATCCCATGTGTTTATTGTTTCTTTTACTTCCCTTGCCCAAGGGAATATATCAGTAAAAATATTACTCAGGAACCCCCTTGCACTGTTGGTGGGATTGCGGATTGGTGCAGCCAGTATGAAAATCAGTATGGAGGCATCTCAAAAAACAGAAAATGGAACTACCTTATAACCCAGCAATTCCACTCTTAGGTATCTATCCAGAGAAATCCAAAACACTAATTCAAAAAAATACTTGCACTCCTATGTTTATTGCAGCACTATTCACAATAGCCAAGACATGGAAACAACTGAAATACCTATCGGTAGAAGACTGTACTGAGAAACTGTGGTACATTTATACAATGGAGTATTACTCAGCCATAAAGAAGGATGAAATCTTACCATTTGTAATGATAAGGATGGACCTAGATAACATTATGCTAAGTGAAATAAGTCAGAGAGAAAGACAAATACCACATGATCTCACTTGTATGTGTAATCTAAAGAACTGAATAAATGAGCAAACTAAACAAATAGCCTCAGAGATATAGTGGAAAAACTGATGGTTGCTAGTTGGGAGAGGGGGTGGCAATGAGGGAGAAGGTGAGGGGATTAGAAAGCACAAATTGGTATTTACAGTATTGCCATGGGGATATGAAAGATAGTTTGGATAATATAATCAATAATGTATAAAGATTTTGTAGGGTATCTGATGGACACTTGTCTTATTAAGGAGACCACTTCATGGATGGGGTAGTTGCCTGACCACTGTACTGTACACCTGAAGCTAAAGGTGAATAATATTGAATGTCAATAATTTAAAATATATAAAGTCACGGGATATGGAGTACAGCATAGGGAATAGTGTGAATGGAATTGTAACAGCTATATATGATGTGAGAGGGGTAAAAGATCGGGGGAGGGGTTATCCTTTGCGAGGGGTGAAATGTCTATTATATTGTTTTATACATCTGAAACCCCAAAAAAAGCACATTTTAAAATACAGAAATAAATTGGAAGATTTGATTTTCAAGTCTGAGGGAAAAAGAGAAACACAATATAATAAAACAATGAGACAAAGTAATGAAGTAGATAAAGCATTAGCTGAACCAATCAAATAAAAAAAATAAAAACACAGATAAAAAGTAAAATTAAAAATCTCAAAAGCTATATATATTCTTAAAGAGATAAAGAGCCTTTCAAGATGTTTAATTTTAAGTATTAAAACCAAAAATAAAAGTAAGAAATAATAAAATGTTCATGATTGTATGAATTATCAAAATTGATACAAAACAAATAGAAGTACTGAATACAGAAGGAAGAAATGGGGGGGGGATTTTAAGCAGTTAACCTAAAATGATGATTTGTTCAGACTTTTTGTGTTGGTTTCATACATTTTCAAAGGGTAGACATTCCCCATGCTATATAAAATATTTATAAATGTACACAAAGCTGAAAATGTTCTGCTGAAGTTATCATCATGATACTATATCTATCAAAAAAGCAAAAATAATAAACTATATGAATCTGTACATGTTAAAAATACATAGCATCACTTTTGAGAAGCATTGTGAAGGGTTCCATGGGCCCTTCACAACAAAATAACAATAACTTGCAAAAGTTACTTTAAAATGACCATTTGAGGTCTCTAGAAATGTTCCTAAGGACATACAGCAAATGGAAAACTTTTACTTTGAGGGGTAAAAAGTATAGCTATTGCACTGTGTTGTACACCTGAAACTATTTTTTTTAAATCTATTAAATCTATGTAAAACAGCAAGACTCTGTGCTGTTAGAACCACAATATGCTTCCATCTGCATTCTCCCAGCTCAGCCTGAAGAAAGCTAACTTTGGGATTCATAGAAAACAACACAGGGCTCCATCTCCCCCTGCCCCAAGACTAGAGCTTCAGTATCTTCCTGGAAGGGTAGGCCAACATTATTTCTCATTCCACCCCATTTCATTTTGTGGAAAGTCTTTCAGGCAGCTGGACCAAAAGGTCAAAGTCTCCCGTTTTGTATCCACTCATAGATCAGAAGCTGTGCACAAGGCATGGCAGACTAAAGCTTGTTTGTGCAGCATGAAGAGAGTCAAGCTAAAGGAATCAAAGAATGACAGCTCTGCCCCATGCCCCACTCATAAAGCAGAGGTGCCACAACTAGAAACCAGCCATAATCCTCACCCCCAGCTCCAGAAGAGTGGTGTACTTTTAGCCTAGGAGGAAAGGCAAACAATTAAGAACAGAGAGCTCCACAGCACTTTCCAAATGGAATTGACTTTATTTAGAAGAGACCATGAGAAGTTCAAGTTTAATGGATTTCTTGAGAACAATGGAGATTTTAGTAGTAAACAATTAAGAAGAGAATAAAAGCCAGTCATAGATTAGCTAGACATTTACCAGAGAGAACAAGGGGAAGTCACAATAATCACAATTAAGAAGAGCCTTTGTGTTCTGAACCAACCTCAAAGACTGGCCTCAAAGGCTGCCCCTGAAAAAGGACCCACACTTAATTGCATCAGACTGAAGAGCACTTAATGCCCTAAAGAGTTTTAGAAAAGAGTAGAGAAATCAGCTGAAAATTAATGGAGGCTAAAATCTGTGTCATAACAATAGAAGTGGATACCTTAACAGAGAGATTAAGGAAAGAGAGTCCAGGAAAGCCCTTCTAAAGCCACTCTCACCCCAGGATGTCTGCAGCTTGGCAAAAGTTGTGCTCTTTGAAGAGAAACAATAGAGCCCACACATTGTTGGGGGAAGTAAACTTCTCTGAAATAGTTTAGATAGATCAATAAACAAACAAAAAAGCTAACAACAGTGTCAAGGTCCTGGGAATGGAGGTCAGTCTCCATGTTTGCTACAACATATTATATAAAATGTCCAGTTTTCAACAAAAAATTTATGAGACATGTAAAAATGAAAGCAATTTTTACATAAGGTAAAAGCAGGCAAACAAACAAACAAAAACACCTGCCATTGATAGGGTCCAGATATTGGCCTCAGCAGCTATTATAAATATATTCTAAGAGCTAAAGGAAACTATGATAAAAGAAATGAAGATATTATGAGAATGTCTCATCAAGTAGGGAATATCAATAAAGAAACAGAAATTATTATAAATGTGCCAAATGAAAATTCTGGAGTTAAAAAGTATAATAAATGAAACAATCCATCGGAAGGGCTCAACAGTATACTTCAGAGGGCAGTAAAAAGAATTAGCAAATTGAAGATAGATTGATAGAGAATATGTGATCTCAACAACAGAGAGAAAAAGAGAATGAAGGAAAAGGAACAACGACTCAGAAATGTGGGACACCATTAAGTATACAGCATACGTATAATGGGTGCAACAAGAAGAGAAGAAAAAGAAAAAGAATCACACACACATACCAACATTTGAAAAAATAGTTGAAAAACTTCATAAATTCGATGATAACAAAGTCACGGTAGAATAAACCTTTGATTAGTAGAACTCAACAAACTCCAAGTGGGATACACAAAAAGATCCACAGACAGATACATTATGGTAAAAATTGTGAAACACAAAGATAAAGAAAAGAAATTGAAGGC
>NW_017732288.1:382879-384669 GCF_001890085.2 Hipposideros armiger | reverse complement strand
TTTTCTTTACTTTAGTTGTAATTTTTATGTGGTCATGAGAAGATACAAGCACAGTGTTTACTTTGCCATATTGACAAGAAATTCTCCAGATTCTTCTTATAATTGGTTAATTAGGAGTATCTAACCATGATATTTTGAGTATCTCTATAGTCAAATCACACTATGGACAATCAGTAGTCTCTTTACTACTTGGAATAAAGACATACGTGTTGGTAAATCAAATCAGATTAGAGACCCAATTCCAGAAACCCCAGAACAAGTTCAGAAAATTCATCCACAAGATTCCATTCTTCTAGAACCACTGTCAGCACCAAATCCTGTATTAATTATGATTATTCATAGAAACAGAGCTAATAGAATGTGTCTGTATATATAGAAAGAGATTTATTAAAAGGCATTGACTCACATGATTATGAAACTGGCAAGTTTAAAATATATAGTGTGGGTCAGCAGGCTAGGGACCCAGGAAAGGCAATAGTGTGGATGATGTCCAAAGGCAGCCTACTGGAGAATTCTACCTTGCTCAGAGAAGGTGGTTTGTTTTTCTATTCAGATCTTCCATTGATTCAATTCTTTACTCAGAAGTCACTGATTTAAATGTTATCCTAATGCAAAAACACTATCCAAGTTGACTGGTAAAATTAACTACCACAACTTCATTCTGTTAATGTAGTGTATTTGTAATGACAAGCAGGGGAAAAGGAGGAGCACATGCTAGGGAGAACTAATTGATTTATTTAGCAATATTTCATCAATTTATTATGTAATATCCAATCAATTTAGGTAGCAATATCCAATCAGTTGAGTTATCAGTATACAATAGCAAGAGACAANGTACCAGCTGACTTTTTATATTTAAATTTAGTTACTTAATTTTTTTAATTAAAGTTTATTGGGGTGACAATTGTTAGTAAAGTTACATAGATTTCAGGGGTACAATTCTGTAATGCATCATCTATAAATCACATTGTGTTTTCACCATCCAGTGTCAGCTCTCCTTCCATCACCATATATTTTATCCCTTTTACTTAATTAATCCGTAAACTTTTTTTTTTAAGCTGAGCCATCCTGCTACCTGTTGGCAGCTCAGTGGCTGCTCAGCTCGGGCTGGACTTGAACCGCTGTTGCTCAGAGCTTAAACTCTTGAGCGAGCTCTTAACCAACTGAGCCACTTGGCCGGCCCTAATCCATAACCTTTAGAACCTTAATTTTTACTGATAACTAAAAGCAAGCAATTAGTATGTCCATTGGCAAAGCCAGGAAGACATTTTGCAATCTTCAAAAGCATAGGCTTTTGTAATAAAATACAAGATATACTTATTAATATTAACAGATCTTAATCTATCTTTTAATGTTCCTGTGACAAGAATCCAGAAATAGATGAACTCAGAACTATCTAATAATTAATTTTTCAGCATTTCATTATTTTGAAATACCTAGATATTCAATAACTTTTATTGCTTAACACAGCTTAGAAAAACTAAAATCTTAAGTTACCAACAGATCCTGGGAAATTACATTCAAGCATCTACATCATATAATTATCACTGAAAAGTTTAGTCTCAAACCTTGTTCTACTTACTTCTTAGTTCTTTTTTTTTATTGTTAGTTTCAGGTGTACAGAACAATGCAATAGTTATCCTTTTCACCCTTCACACAGAAACAACCTCTCTCACCCATCTACTGCCCTTCCATCCCCGATATCATACTTATCTATTACAATTACATTGACTCCATTCCCACACTCTGCTCCATGTCCCGTGACTATATGTATATATAAGTATAGTTGA
>NW_017732288.1:379748-380581 GCF_001890085.2 Hipposideros armiger | reverse complement strand
AGTAGTAAATTCTATTAGATGTTAACTAATAATAGTATATGCCAAAAGCTCACCAAAACCATGAGGAAACAACACTGGAGAGGTTGGGAATCAGCCAGGACTCCCCAGGTCCACAGCTGGAATTCAGGATGTCTTCCAATACTGCAGCTGCAAGCTGCATGCAAGTTCTCAGTGCCAATGCCAGAATGATGACAAATGAATGATCAATGATGAGCACCAAATGAACAACAACAAAAATCCTGTACTGTCAACTGAGGTCTGGAAAAGTCAGGAATTAAAACCTTGTCAGGTGTGTGGCTGGAACAACTGAGGCATCCTCCAATGTTGCAAGCTGCATGCTGCCAAAGAAGCTCACCAAACCATGGGGAACAACACTGGAATGAGTGCTCGGGAACCAGCCAGACCTCCCCAGGTCTGCAGCTGGAAGTCAGGGCATCTCCTCATATTGTAAGCTGCAAGCTGCATACAAATTTCCAAAAATGCTAGAATGATGACAACTCACCAACAAAAGAATTCTGTACTGTCAACTGAGGCAAGTTCCAATCTCTCACTCTGAAACAATCCAATCCTGAAAAGCAATCCTGAAATAGCAATCCCTGAAACAGCAATCCCCAATGCAAATTGAGGTCTGTCTTCTATATATATTTTTAGATGTACCATACAGCCAAGTTCCTTGTTCTTGCCTCCCCCTCAGGGAAAATGGCCAGCTCTGAGAGGGTTCGGCACTCACCATGATAAAATATTGCTTATCTGGCTAAAGGGCCAGTTCATCTGGACAAACAACACCTGCTGTTCTCGCCTGGGACTATTGGCTCAAGGCCTTCCAAAACTTG
>NW_017732288.1:376735-379008 GCF_001890085.2 Hipposideros armiger | reverse complement strand
GGAAGACTAACACCCCACACTAGGGAATCAGATGGGGAAAAAAAACTAACATCAGCCAATGAAGGTGAATACTTTTTTTAACATCTTCCCTACAGTATTATATTCATTGATTCACTAAAGTATACCTTTATATTTATGGTAAGATGATTTTCAGTGAGGGTGTGGAAACAATTCAATAGAAGAAAGCATGGTGCTGGGACACCTGCCTATCTACATCATAAGAATAAAAATCAGACTCCTACCTCATAATGTAGACAGAAATTAACTTCAAATATATAGACATAAATGTAAGAACTAAAACTATAAAACTCATAGAAGAAAATATGGGAGTAAATCTCATGACTTTGGCTTAGGAGAAAAATCTTAGATATGAAACAAAAGCAGAAGCAACAGAAAAATAAATTGTTCTGGTTATTGTTGCTCTGTAGTACAGGCTGAAGTCAGAGAATGTTATCACATTCAGCATTATTCTTTTTTTCTTAGGATTGCTTTGGTTATTCGGGGTCTTTTGTGGTTCCATACAAATCTGATGGTTTTTTGTTCTATTTCTTTAAAAAAGCGTCATTGGGATTTTGATGGGGATAACATTAAATCTGTATATTGCTTTGGGTAATATGGCCATTTTAACTATGTTGATTAAATATGTTGATTCCTCCAATCCATGAACACGAAATGTCTTACCATTTTTTTGTGTCTTCTTCAATTTCTTTTTAAAATATCTTATAGTTTTCAATGTATAGTCTTTCACATCCTTGGTTAAGTTTATTCATAGGTATTGTATTCTTTTTGTTGGAATTTTAATAGGAATTTTTTTCTTTTTCTGAGATTTCATTGCTAGTGTATACGAATGTAGTGGATTTTTGTACATTGATTTTGTAGCTGGCAACTTTATTGTATTCATTTATGGTTTCTTATAGTTTTTTGGTGGGTGGAGTCTTTAGGGCTTTCTATATATAGCCTCATGTTATTTGCAAAAAGTGACAATTTACCTTCTTCATTCCCTATTCTGATGACTTTTGTTTCTCTTGCCTGACTGCTCTGCCTAGAACTTCCAATACTATATTGAAAAGCAGTAGTGATAAGGGACAGCCCTGTCTTGTTCCTGAACATAGACTGAAGAGCTTCAGTTTTTCACTGTAATTATTATATTAGCTGAGGATTTGTCATATATTGCCTTCATTATGTAAAGGTATTTATCTTCTACAACCATTTTATTAAGGGTTTTAATCATAAATGGGTGTTGTATCTTGTCAAATGTCTTTTCTGCATCAATTGATATAATCACAAATTTTGCCTTTTATTTTGTTTATGTGGTGTATCACATTTATCAATATGCATATGTTGAACCATCCTTGTGCCCCTGGGATGAACCCTACTTGGTCATGATGTGTAATCTTTTAAATGCATTGTTGTATTCGATTTGCTAAAATTTTGTTTAGATTTTTGCATCTGTGTTCATCAGAGATATTCATCAGAAATAGAAAATTTTTTTTCTTTTGCTGTATTATCCTTACCAGATTTTGGCATCAGGAAAATGTTGGCCTCATAAAATAAGTTAGGGAGTATTGACTCTTCTTAAATTTTTCAGAAGAGTTTGAGTAAAACAGGCATTAAATTCTGTTTTAATGTTTGGTAGAATTCACCAGTGAAGCCATCTGGTCCTGAACTTTTCTTTTGGGAAGGTTTTGGATGACTAATTCAATTTCCTTATGTTGATCAGTGAAGTTAGATTTCCCAGCTTCTCATGATTCAGCCTAGGAAGGTTACATGTTTCTAAGAACTTGTCCATTTCTTCTAGGTTATTGAATTTTGTAGAGTATAGTCCTTTAGTATCCTTTGATGATCCTTTGTATATCTGTGGAATCCGTGGTAACTTCCCCTCTTTCATTTATGATTTTGTTTGTGTCTTTTCTCCTTTTATCTTAGTGAGTCTAGCCAAGGGTTTGTCAATTTCATTAACCTTTTCAAACAACCATCTCTTCATTGCCTTAATTTTTTCTATTGTCTTTTTGTTCTCTATTTCATTTAGTTCTGCTCTGATTTTTATTATTTCCTTCCTTCTGCTGATTTTGGGTTTCATTTGTTCTTCTTTTTCTAGTTCTTTAAGGTGTAACATGAGGTTGTTTATCTGGGATTTTTCTTCTTTCTTGAGGTAGGCTCTAATGGTATAAATTTTCTACTTAAAACTGCTTTTGCTGCATCCCAAGAATTTTGGTAGGATGTATTTTCATTCTCATTTGTTTCCATTTATCTTTTAATCTCTCCTCCTATTT
>NW_017732288.1:372631-375074 GCF_001890085.2 Hipposideros armiger | reverse complement strand
ACACACACACACGAGTTCTGACAATTAAGTTCGGGAACTCACCCTAGAAAAAGTGTTACATACCTCCTTGCTGAATATCATTATCATGGTCACCTTCAAAGTGCTCCCCTTGGGAAGCTATGTACTGATGCCAGTGCCTATTCCACCCTTCAAAGCAGTTTTGGAACTTTTTCTGGAATGGTCATCAGAGGTCTTGTCATATTATCATTGATGTCTGAATCTCAACAAAATGTCTTCCTTTCAATATTTCCTTTATTTTTGGATAAAGAAAGAAGTCATTGGGGGTCAGATCAGGTGAGTAGGGAGGGTGTTCCAATACAGTTATTTGTTTACTGGCTAAAAACTCCCCCACAGACAATGATGTGTGAGATGGTGCATTGTCGTGATGCAAGAGCTCCTTTGGGACCATTTTTGCACACAACTTTCTTATGTCAAGATTTTCAGTTAAGATTTTTCTAACTGTTTCTCTATCAAAATTTACTTGGTCTGTTATGCTTCTCACAGTCAGCTGACAATTCTGAAGCACAATTTGATAAATTTTTTCAATATTTTTGTCAGTTCTGCTCGCTACTGGCTGCCCTGACCTCTTCATCAGTGACACTTTCTCTCCCCTCAGAATAACGTTTAATCCACTTGTACTCTGCCATTTTCTTCATGGCATTATCCCCATAAACTTGGACTAACATGTCCCTGATTTCACTTCCACCCTTGCCAAGTTTAACAAGAAATTTAATGTCTGTTCATTGCTCTAACTCAAACTCAGACATTCTCACAATGGCACACAAAAACACGCAACAACAATAATGAATGCCACTCAGCAAGACATCGCCACACATCAGCATGAACACAACTGTGAAACACCAATATACCAAGGTTATGAAACCTTACTGAGCCAAATTGTCAGACGGTGTGTGAGTGAGTGTGTGTGTGTGTGTGTGTGTATATCTCCAGAATAAATGAATTATTAATACAGTGGAATATCTTCACATACAAGGTGTGATAAAAAATGCAGTGAGTGTTTAAATTAAAAAATTATTACATTAAGGCACATTGCCATTAATCTCCCTCAAAATACGCTCCCTCACTTTGAACACACTTATCCTATTGTTCTTCCCACTTTCTGAAGCAGTTCTGGAAGTCCTCTTTCAGTAGTGTCTTTAGTTGTGATTTCGTGGCTGCTTCGATATCCTAAATAGGTTCAAAATGTTTACCTTTCATGGTCATTTTGACTTTGGGGAAGTGCCAGAAGACACACGGTGCCAGATCTGATGAATAAAGTGGATGAGGATACACCATAATGATTTTATTTTACAGAAATTGCCGTACCAGAAGCGATGTGTGACAAGAAGCCTTTCAGTTGTGGTCACAAAATGCAGTGAATACTGCTGCTGAGTGCCTTCCAATGGAAACACAGGGATCTTCAATACAGGAAGCAGTGTGTGGTATCTTAGTAACAGTGTGTGACAAGTTTCATCTTGTTCGGTGCACTCAGTTGGGTGTGAGCTACAGTTGAGAGAAGGTGTGCTTTAGGTGTGCCTTAAATCATCCTCCACCATGACAATGCTCTGTGTCACACATCACTTCTGGTATAGGGCAATTTCTGTCACATAAAAATATTGTGTGTCACATAAAGACATTATGTGAAGAGATTTCTGTCTTTATTGTCTCATCCACCTTACTCACGAGATCTGGCACCATGAGACTTCTGGCTCTTCCCCAAAGTCAAAATGATTCAGGACATGGAGGTAGCCATGACAGCACAACTAAAGTCACTCCCAAAAGAGGACTTCCAGAACTGCTTCAGAAAGTGACAAGAATGATGGGATAAGTGTGTTCAAACAAGGGGGATATTTTGAGAGGGACTAATGGCAATGTGTCTTTTACTGTAATAATTTTTTTTATTTAAACATTCACCATAATGTTTGATCACACATAGCATAAGAACAAGGAATTACTGGTGAAGCATAACCATGAATGTAGATGCAAAAAGCCTAAATAGCATAAGAGATAACCAAATAGATTAAAAAGTTAAAATTTCATAATGAAATTTAAGCTTACTCTAAAATGCTGGAAATTGTTTACATTATAAACATTTTTTAGAAGGAATTCACTACATGAATATGTTAAAGAGGAAAATTCTAATAATCCCCTCAATATGTATTGAAAAGTATTTAATGAAATCTGACATTTCTTCCTAATAAAAAATATGAGAAAAATGTAAGAAAACTCCCTTACCTGATTAGGATATCTCCTGAAAGTCTCCAGCAAACACCAGTTTCAATGGAGAAATTTTGATACACTCCTTTCTTTTTTTTTTTCAAACATGTTTGAAATAGATTTATTCTCAGTACTTATCTTTCTTACTCATATTATTTAAATCATCAGTAGCATTAATTATTATTTTTCTATTAGTTTCAGGTGTACAAAACAATGGAATAGTTAT
>NW_017732288.1:365486-370631 GCF_001890085.2 Hipposideros armiger | reverse complement strand
TAAATTTATTCATCAGTTCTAATAGTTTTTTTGGTGGAGTCTTTGGGATTGTCTCTATATAGTATCATGTCATCTGCATTTAATGACAATTTTACCTCCTCCTTTCCAATTTAATTTTATTTTCTTGTCTGATTGCTGTGGCTAGAACTTCCAGAACTAAATGAATAAAGGTAGTGAAAGTAGACAGACTCACCTTGTTCTCAATCTTAAGGGGAAAGGTTTTAGCCTTTCCCTATTGAGTAAAATGTTAGCTGTGGGCTTATCATATATGGCCTTTATTATGTTGAGGTATGATCCCTCTATTTCCACTTTGCTGAGTTTTTATCATAAATGGCTGCTGAATTTTGTCAAATGCTTTTTCTGCACCTATTGATATGATCATACGATTTTTATTTTTCATTTTGTTGTGGTGTATCATGTTAATTGATTTGAGCATATTGAAACAACCTTGCATACCAGGAATGAATCCCACTTGATCGTGGTGTATGATCCTTTTAATGTGTTGCTGAATCTTGTTTGCTAGTATTTTGTTGAGGATTTTTGTGTCTATGTTCATTAGGGATATCAGCCTGTACTTTTCTTTTTTTGTGATGTCTTTGCCTGATTTGGGGATCAGAGTAACAGCGGCCTTGTAAAATGTACTTGGAAGCCTTCCTTCCTTTTGTATTTTTTGGAAAAGTTTGAGGACAATAGGTGTTAATTCTTTTTTGAATATTTTGTAAAATTTACCTGTGAAGCCATCTGGTCCAGGACTTTTGTTTGTTGGAAGCTTGTTGACTACTGATTCAAATTCTTTGGTAGTAATTGGTCTGTTCAGAGTTTCTGTTTCTTCTTGATTCAGTGTTAGAAGATTGTATGCTTCTAAGAATTTATCCATTTCTTCCAGATAGTCTAATTTGTTGGCATGTAGTTGCTCATAGTATTTTCTTAAAATTTTCTGTATTTCTGTGTTATCTGTTGTCACTTCTTTTTCATTTCTGATTTTATTAATTTGGGTCCTCTCTTTTTTTTCTTGGTGAGTCTGGCTAAGAGTTTGTCAATTTTGTTTATCTTTTCAAAAAAAGCAGCCCTTGTTTTCTTTGTTTTTTTGTATTGTTTTTATTGGTCTCTATTTCCTATATTTTTGCTCTGATCTTTATTATTTCCTCCCTTGTACTCCCTTTGGGCTTGTTTTGCTGTTCTTTCTCCAGTTCCCTTAGGTGTAAAGATAGACTGTTTGAGATTTTTCTTGTTTCTTTAGACAGGCCTTCATTGCTATGACTTGCCTCTTAGGACTGCTTTAACTGCATTCTATAGATTTTGGGTTGTTATGTTTTCATTTCGTTTGTCTCGAGGTATGTTTTGATTTCTTCCTTGACCTCATTATTGACCCACTCGCTATTTGGTAACATGTTATTCAGCCTCCATGTATTTGTGTGTATTCTGGATTCCTTCTTGTAATTGATTTCTAGTTTCATAGCATTGTGGTTGGAGAAGACGCTTGATATGATTTCAATCTTTTTCAATTTATTGAGACTTGTTTTGTGGCCTAGCATGTAGTCTATCTTGGAAAATGTTTCATGTGCACTTGAGAAGAATGTACATTCTGTTGCTTTGGGGTGAAATGCTTTAAAAATATCTATTAAATCCAACTGGTCTAAAGTGTCGTTTAAGGCCACTGTTTCCATGTTGATTTTCTGTCTGGGGGATCTGTCCACTGGTGACAACGGGGTGTTGAAGTCCCCTACTACAATAGTGCTACTGTTGACCTCAGACTTTATGTCAGTAATGAACTGTTTTATATATTTAGGAGCTCTTATGTTGGATGCATAGATGTTTACTAGGTTTATGTTCTCTTGTTGAATTGATCTGTTTATTATTATGTAGTGTCCTTCTTTGTCTTTTATTGTAGTCTTCATTTTTAAATCTACTCTTTGTTCAAAATAAGTATTGCTACTCCATATTTTTCTCACTTCCATTTGCGTGAAATATCTTATTCCATCCCTTTACTTTCAGTCTATGTGTGTCTTTTGATCTGAGAGGAGTCTCTTGTAAACAGCATATGCATGGGTCCTGTTTTCTTATCCACTCGGCCACTCTGTGTCTTTTGATTGGAGCATTTAGCCCATTTACATTTAAGGTTATTATTGATAGGTACATATTTATTGCCATATTGTTATTTGTATTTCTAATCTTCCTATGTTAGTTTGTTTTCCCCTTTCTTCCATTTAAAAAAGCCCTTTTAACTTTATTGGGAGAACAATGTGTTTTTTCCAGTACCCATCAGCTCCAAGTCAAGTTGTTGTCCTTTAATCTTAATTGTAGAGGGTGCAGCTCAGCTCTAAGTCCAGTCACTGTTTTTCAATCTAGTTGCAGGAGGCGCAGCCCACCATCCCATGTGGGAGTCAAACTGGCAACCTTGTTGATAAGAACACGTGCTGTAACCAACTGAGCCATCCAATGCCCACTGGCAGCTCAGCAGCAGCTCAGCTCAAGTCATTGTTTTCTATCTAGTTGTGGAGGGTGCAGCTCACTGGCCCATGTGGGAATTGAACTGGTAACCCTGTTGTTCATAGCACACACTTTAAGCGACTGAACCACCTGGCTGCCCTTGATACATTCCTTTTAAAATAAGGAGCATAAGGATTCCTGCTAAGACCACCTTTATTTAATATTGAACTTGAGATTTGTACAGGCATATTAATAAGTAGAGGTTATGAACTGGAAAGGAGGACAGAAAACTAACACTATACAAAAATGAAAATAATGAAAGCAATTTACAAGAGCTAGTAATAGTTATCAAAATGCTTAAGAATGATAAATATATAATGAATCAATTGTATTTCTACAGACCAGTATTCAACAGTTAAAAATGGGGAAGGCATAACCTACCAGTTACCAAGACCTATAATAATATTATAGAAATTAAGACAGTATGATATTAGCACATTAAAGTATACAGTAATCAGGGGAACAGAACAGAAAGCCCAGGAGTTTATGCATATATGGAAATGTAAAACCAGATAGAGATGGTCACACCTACTAACCCTAAACCTTTCCCACAGACTGTGTGAAGGTGGAACCCAGGCCAGCAGCTGGCATTCTTACACAATTCTCCTGAGTTATAAGGTGGAGCAGGATGTTTGCAAAGAAACTTGGTGATCTTGTAAATTGAACACATGTGCACCCCAAGACTCAGCAAATCCACTGTAATCTGTATTCTAGAGAAACTTCCAGGTGTGTCAGGAGATAAGACCAGAATGTTCATGACACCATTATTTATGAAGTATTATAAAAATGCTGTCAACAACCATTTTTTTAAAGGGAGGAATTCAACAAATGCAAAGCAAGTTTTCATTTTTATTGTAATCATTTCAGGAATTTTTGTTTCTCAATTATTCCTCCTTTAAAAAAATTTTTTAAAGGACCCATTGCAGTTGCAAGCATAAATTCTACTGGACTTTTGAAAAAGAAATTTCTGCTTCTTTCTCTGTCTTCAGAAGCCTAGTTCTATACGGGGCAGACACCAGATGCTCTCAGAGAATTTGGGCAGGATTTTTCCCTTCAGGCGTAGAAAGCTAAACTTCTTCACCTTTATCTTTAAAATAACAGTGTTTTTTACCCTTTCCTTTCTCCCTCTACTTTTCTTTTATGTTCTCTAAAGATTTTACACAAGTGAGTTGAGTCACTTAAGAAAGTGCTTTTTTCTCTCTGCTTCTTGAAATAGTTGACTGATNTTCAGCTTCAGGTGTGCAGTGCAGTGGTCAGGCATCTACACCATCCATGAAGTGGTCTCCCTAACAAGACATGTGTCCATCTGACACCCTACAAAATACTGGATTGTTGGAATAGTCATGATGTATTTTATCTATGTTTTTTGTTCCCAAAATGCGTCATGACTTTTCCAACAACCCAATATTTACAATATTATTGATTATATTCTCCAAACTGTCTTTCATATCCTGTAGCAATATTGTAGTTACCAATTTATGCTGTCTAATTTCTTCCACATCTCCCTCATCCCCACCCCCTCCCATCTAGCAACCATCAGTTTTTCCTTTATATCTGAGACCATTTCTGTTTACTTCGCTCATTTTTTCAGTTCTTTAGATCCCATGTATAAGTGAGATCATATGGTATTTGTCTTTCTACGACTGACTTATTTCATTTAGCATAATGTTCTCCAGGTCGATCCACATCGTTGCAAATGGTAAGATTTCATTCTTCTTTATAGCTGAGTAATACTTCATTGTATAAATGGACCAGTTTCTTATCCAGTCATCTACCTATGGGCATTTCAGTTGTTTCCAAGTCTTGGCTATTGTAAATAATGCTGCAATAAACATAAGGGTGTATATATTTTTTTGAATTAGCATCTTGGGTTTCTCTGGATAAATACCTAAGAGTGCAATTGCTGGGTCATAAGGTAGTTCCATTTCCAGTTTTTTGAGATACCTCCATACTGATTTCCATAGTGGCTGCACCAATCTGCAATCCCATCAATAGTTCACCAGGGCTTCCTTTTCTCCACAACCTTGCCAGCACTTACTGTTTGTTGATTTATTGAGGATAGTCATTCTGACCAGAGTGAGGTGGTATCTCATGTGGTTTTTATTTGCATTTTTCTAATGATTAGTGAGGTAAAGCATTTTTTTTCATATGCCTTTTGGCCATCTGTATGTCCTCTTTAAAGAAATGTCTCTTTGTATTCTCTGCCCATTTTTTAATTGGGTTGTTTATTTTGTTGGTGTTGAGTTGAATTAGTGTTTTATGAATTTTGGATATTAACCCCTTATCAGATATATCATTGACAAATATCTTCTCCCATTTAGTAGGCTTCCTTTTTGTTTTATTGATGATTTCCTTTGCTGTGAAAAAACTTTTTAGTTTGATGTAATCCCATATTTTTTATTTCACTTCCCTTGCCCAAGAGAATATATCAGTAAAAACAATACTCAGGGTAATGCCTGCAAATTTACTCCCTATATTTTCTTCTAGGAATTTTATGGTTTCAGGTCTCACATTTAAGTCTTTAAACCATTTTGAATTTGTTCTCATATATTAAATAAGGAGGTGGTCCAGTTTCATTTCTTTGCATGTGTCAGTCCAACTTTCCCAGCATCATTTATTAAATAGATTTTTACCCCAGTGTAAATTCTTGCTTCC
>NW_017732288.1:320650-358271 GCF_001890085.2 Hipposideros armiger | reverse complement strand
TGTTAAATCTATCATTGGATATTAAATATATGGTAGGCACTTTATACATACGGCATCTCTGCTGAGAAAATATGTGTGTTTTCACCCACTCTGTCCACACTATACCTGTGACAATTTATCTTCAAAACCTGGCTCTGCTACAAACTACCTATGAATCTTAGGAAAATATCTGGGGTTGTTATTCAGTTTTTCTAAATATTAAATGGGGATAATAGTTGTACTTATGTCATAAATTTGTTTTGGGAAGATTAAGTTATTTCATATAAGTAAAATACTTAGAACAGAGTTGAGCACATTTTAAAGACTCATGAAGAGATTTTAATCTCTCATGAAGTGATTTGATTTCAGGGATACCAATGAACATATTGCCACTGAATGTCTCCTGTATTTGCCTGATTTGGTGTCTGAAATGAAAACCATTTCATTTTCTTCTTTGGATTGAGTATCAACAACTATAAATGTCTGTTGAGAAATGCCTAATTCCTTGTGCTTCTACCCTCCCCAAAGGCCTATTTAAGCCTATTGGTTGAGGTGGTCTCACCAATGAGACCAACTAAAGTTTCATGTGATTTGAGTTCCCAGAACCTTCCTTGTGACCTGGTGAGGCCCTGGGAGAAAAGGGAACTTAGTTTAAATGGAGAGGAAAAGAGAAAGCATTTACTGGGCCGGGAAATGGGACCCAGCATCAGGTGGTAGGAAATCATGGCTTTATGAAGAGACAGGTGCCTGTGAGAAGAGAGGGCATAGAAATAAATGTGAAATCCTGGCCTCATGTTAGGTTCCTCATAAACACACAATGGGCCAGCCGAGTGGCTCACTTGGTTAAGAGCTTGCTCAAGAGTTTGAGCTCTGAGCAACAGCAGTTCGAGTCCCGGCCCGAGCAGAGCAGCTGCTGAGCTGCTAACAGGTGACAGGATGGCTCAGCTTAAAAAATAATAAATAAATAAATAAATAAATAAATAAATACACATTAAATGTAAGAAAAATTGAATATACCAGTAAAACAATTAATTAAATTGTAACTAAGTTAGGATGAGAATACCAAATGTGCCAAGTGTAAATACACCAAATACAGTATATCAGAATGCCAGCAGGGAACAAATGTGATGTCATATGCAAATTAAGTACTTGAGGAGAAGTAATTAAAGTGCATATTTACAAATTTTTCAGGCAAGGTGTTTTTCTGGCCACCAGGTTCATGAAATTTCTGGCTGTCCAGGCTCACAGTCCCATTTGAGCCTCCTCCTGCTGAGATCAGATAATTACAGTTTGAAGATAAGCTGTGGACACTCATGTGACAAGGAAGGTCTCATCTGCTTCAGTTCTCTCCTGTATGACATTTGGATATTTCAGAAAGGAAGTATGGGATGAATCATGAAGTTTCTGATGACAGATCTTTGATAGTGACCTGATGTCTCAGTAAACTCTTGTCTTTGGAGTTTATTTTTATCAAGAACCAATTGAGCCAATAATGGATACATCCATTAATTCATTACTGCATTCAACTTACATTTTTACTGCTTATTACAGTTTTCAGAGTAAGGAAGAAACAAAACAAATGAGGCTTTTTTTCTCATCTTTAAGAATTTACAATCTTACTAAGGAGACATTATACTAAACAGCAATTTATGGAAGCAAATCTTTATGGCCAGCAAGGAGAGGATTGAGATGGGGCATGGAAGACCTGCACATACTGTCCCTACCAATGACATATTTTCATTTTACCTTACCTGGGTGTCACCTTGCAGCTGCCAATTCGAATGCTGCTGCACACTGATCCTTTGAAGTCATAAGGGAGTGTCTTGGAATGCTAAGACCCGAGGGCATGATCTCGGTAAAACTTCCTTATCCGGTGGTCTGGGAATGCTGAGGCCATCCTGGGGATCATACGCATGTGTGAAAGCACAACTCACGCTTAATCACAATAAGTTTCAGTGAAGCAGCTGCCGGTCTAATTGAATCAATTAACTGGGTATAGATATTCAAATTGGCCTCTTTGTGACCATTGTAAATAAAAGCTTTACACCCGCCAGTATCATTGTGTATATATACCACATCTTCTTTATCTAATCATCTATTGAAGAACACTTTGGTTGTTTCCATGTCTTGGCCACCATGACTAAAGCTGCAATGAACATAGGAGTACACATATCTTTATGGATATATGTTTTCAGATTTTTTGGGTAGATACCCAAGGGAGGGATTGCTGGGTCATATGGTGATTCTATTGTTAATTTTTTGAAGAATCTCCACACTGCTTTCCATAGTGGCTGCTCCATTCTTCATTCCCACCAACAGTGTGAGGGCTCCTTTTTCTCCACAGCCTCTCCAACACTTTTTATTATTTGTCTTGTTGAAGATAGCCATTCTAACTGGTGTGAGGTGATATCTCATTGTGTTTTTATTTGCATTTCTCTGATGACTAGTGATGTTGAGCATCTTTTCATATGTCTATTGGCCATTTGTATGTCTTCTTTGGAGAAATGTCTATTCAGATCCTGTACCCATTTTTAATTGGATTGTTTGGTTTTTTTGTTGTTGAGGTGTATGAGTTTCTTATATATTTTGGATATTAGCCCCTTATTGGAGAAGTTGTTCACAAAAATCTTCTCACATTTGGTTCATTGCCTTTTTATTTTGTTGATGGTTTCTTTTGCTGTGCAGAAGATTTTAGTTTGATATAGTCCCATTCATTTATTTTAGCTTTTCCTTCCATTGACTTTGAGGTCAGATTCTTAAAATCCTCTGAACCCAAGGTCCATAAGTTTAGTGCCTATGTTTTCTTCTATGCAGTTTATTTTTTCAGGTCTTATGTTTAGGTCTTTGATCCATTTTGAATTCATTTTGGTACACGGTGAAGGATAGCATTCTAGTTTCATTCTTTCGCATGTGGCTTTGCAATTCTCTCAGCACCATTTATTGAAGAGGCTGTCTTTTATCCATTATATGTTTTTGGCTTGTTTGTTGAAAATCATCTGTCCATATTTATATGGGTTTATTTCTGAACTCTCGATTCTATTCCATTAGTCTGTGTGTCTGTTTTTCTGCCAATACCATACTGTTTTAATTATTGTTGCTCTGTAGTACAAGTGATAGATAGATGATTGGATAAAGAAGATGTGGTATATATGCACAATGGAATACTATTCTGCCATAAGAAAAGATGAAATAGTGCCATTTGTGACAACATAGGTGTATCTTGAGATTATTATGCTAAGCGAAATAAGTCACACAGAAAAAGTTGAGAACCATATGATTTCACTGATATGTGGGATATAAAACTAAAAACAACAAAGGAGCAAGACAAACAAATAAACAAAAACTCAGACACAGATAATAGTTTAATGGTTACCAGAGGATAAGGGGGGAGGGGTGGTAGATTAAGGTAAAAGGGATCAAATATATGGTGATGGAAGGGGAACTGACTCTCAGTGGTGAATACGCAATGTTATATATAGATGATATATTACAGAATTCCACACCTAAAACCTATGTAATTTTACTAACCATTTCCCCCATAATAAAGTTTAATTATATACATATAAAACAAAACAAAACAAAAACACAAAGAGGTGGGAAATGGAAGTTGCCAGTTTTTTTTAAGGTCTAGTCTCAGAAATTGGTGCAGTGTCACTTCTGCCATTATCTCTTAAGCAAATCATCCATTTAGGTTCCAAGAAGTACTCAGATCAAGGAGACAGGCATAAACCTCACTTCTTGATGGAAGAAGTATCAACAAAAGTATAGCTGTCTTGAATCCAGCATATTCTCTTATAGGGGTATTTTCTATATAAGAGGAGGTCCCACTCCTGTTATCTCTAAGCTGATACATTAAAAATCCTGGTCCCTTCTAAAGCATGGCCAAGGTCAAGTTAACTTACATTTGCATAGGATAAAAAGGCAGACTAGAGTCAAGGTTTGATATTTGCTTTTGTTTGTTCCATGGACTCCCTCTAAAATTATTAATTGTAAAAAAATTAATTTGATACTATACATCATATAAAAATATATTCCCTGGCTCTATGTTTAAATATAAACAAAGTTTAATGACTGACACCTTATTTGAGATAATTCATCAAATGTTCTGGAGAAAAGTTCTACCCAGTTTATCTTGAAAGGAAATAATAAAAGTTTGAGTTATTAATATTTCAACATCTATCTAACATATAGTAATTGAGTCTCTCTCTCTTTTTTTAATGTGCTAGACATTGTTCTATGTTGTTGAGATGTACTATTTAATGAAATTTTTTAAATCCTTGCCTTCATGGGCTTACATTCTAATGAAAAAGACAGATAATAAGTAAATAGACATGTAGTTTAAGGTAGAGTACAGTAAATAAAAATAACAAGGTAATAGGCAGAAAATGATTGTGGAGGCAGATAGGGGGCATTTTGTTTAGAAGATAAAGGGAAATTTCCTGGAATGTGACATTCAAACAGGCATGTTAACAAAGTGAAAGCATTAACCATATGTCAATGAGAGAAAATTAAAGTTTTGGGGTTTTCTTAGTTTGGAAAAAATAAGAAACACGAAGTGCCTCAGGCAGAAATAAACTTTAACTGTTTGAGCAGCACAGAGTGGTTGAGGTAGAGTCAGAGAATTAGACAACTATTAGTTATTAAATACCACATAACACGTCAGCCTAAAACTCAGTGGCTTAAAACAATAAGTATTACGTATTATCATCTCTCATGAGTTCTCTTAGCCAAGAATTTGGGAGTGGCTTGGCTATATGGTTCTGGCTCAGTCTTCTATGACATTGCAGTCAGAGGTCAGTCAGGGCTTCCATCACTTGACATGATCAAAGCCCAAATCAAAGGGGTGAGAGAAGAGTCAGTGATGGGACAAATATGTAGGTTAGACCGTCTTTGGGAAATACAGTCTGCTCCATGTGGCTAGGTAATTGAAGGCCTGTGGGCCATAGTAAGAAGTCAGGATTTTAGTGCAAGCGCAATGAGAATCCTTGAAAGTTCAGGTATGGAGGTGACATGATCAGATTTATACTTTTAGAAGTTGACTTCAAATGATGTGTGCAAAATTGACTGTAAAAGTAGGGAGATTAGAGGCTACTGATATTGTCCAAGAAAAAAAAGATGCTGAATCAGACTAGGTTATACCTGTGGATGTGGCAAGAAGTTTCAAATTCGGCAAACGTTTTGACGTTTGAGTCAGTAAGACTTACTAGTGAATTGGATGTGGTTTGAGAGAGGAATTAAAATCTTCCTAATTTGAGGCTTGAACAAATCTGTGAATGGTGCATCCTTTATTGAAATGGAGAAACCTGAGCAAGTAATGGGTTTAGAGGTAGTGTGGGCATTCATATTTCCATGTTGGACATGTCCAGTTTGTTGCCTATTGATAGGATGAGTACAAGGAGTTCTAGAATGGGCAGTGAGAAGGTCTTTGGTGTTTCTGGCAAGACCTTAAAGAAGATGTGGTCGGAATATGTTTAAGAGAGAATAGATAAAGGAAAGAAGACAAAATTAGATACAGTTCATTAAAAATAAGACTTCATGGATAGGGGCCAGCCAAGTGGCTCAGTTGGTTAAGAGTTAGCTTAAGAGCGTGAGCTCTGAGCAACAGGGCCGCTGGTTTGATTCTCACATGGGCCAGTGATGCTGTGCCTGAGCTGAGCTGCCACTGAGTGGCCAACAGGTGGCAGGATGGCTCAGCTGGTGAGAGCACATTCTCCTAACAACAAGACTGCCTGTTTGACGGTGGGCTACACCTGCCCGCAACTAAGAATTAACTCAGCACCCAGATGGCTCAGTGGATAGAGCGTGTGCTCTTTACAACGAGGCTGCTGGTTTGACTCCCACATAGGATGGTGGCTACACCCACCCACAACTAAGATTGTAACACACCTTGAGCTTAGAGGCCACGAGCTGCTGATGGGCAGCCAGAAGGCTACTGGCGCCCTCCATAACTAAGATTGAAGAACAACAACTTGGCTGGTCCCCCTCCCCAATTCTCCAACACTGTTCCCTCCCCCAATTTAAAAAAAAAAAGACTTAATGGATAAAACTATAGAGCTTTATTGAAGACCAAAAATATTGAAGGAATAAAATGATCCATTCAAAATGTAATGCCTTGAGTACAAGGCGCAAGTCAATAATTTTCTAATCTACTAATGATATCAACTCACCTACATTAGCAGTATATCTACAGTATTCACACATGTGCCAGGTTTTTCTAAGTGTTAGCAGTCAACATTGATATTGAAGGCAGATCATGTCTGTCAGAGACAGAAGGCTCTGCAAAAGCATCAAGGTGAGAGAAAATGTAGTCCAGGGTTAATTGCTGGATATAGGAAAGGGTCTCGTCTTCCATGTACATGTGTTTATATCTTTTCAATCAGTATGGACAAGCCTGAGCTGAGTGGGGTAAGTGAAAGAGAGGTTGCTCTCTGACTGGCCCAGAAGGTGTGTGAAGGTCCAGAAGTTGTCAATAATCACCAATGGTAAAGCAGGAGAAAGAGTCAGGCAGATGTGTATGCACCACAGACCCAAACAACTGGTAACTCTTTGCAGGCCCTGCAGACTCCTTGAGACTGAAAGGTCCTCTCTTGCCCTTGACTCTCTGCTGAAACCTTAGAGGCTCTGCATTTGTGAAATGCAGAAGGCACACGTGCTCTGGCCATCAGATTCCAGGAAAAATTTTACCCAGGTCCAAACCATGCTGACTTATAGCTGCAACCCTATAAAGAGGCCACACAGGAACCTTGATGCCTTGAGCATTTGTCTTACTTAGTCTCAGTGTCAATTGCAGGAGAAAAAATCTGGCCTTGTCCCTGTCCATGACTTTTGTCTCTGAGTCCCTCATCACCAACCATGCCTCATAAACTCTGTGCTGTGTTTCTTCAGAGGCTGCAGCATTAATAAATGTTTATCTATTGAACAAGAATTAATTTCAGGGAAGGCAGATTCTGTTCCCATTTACTTTAGAATAGCATTGACATTTTAGAAATACATAGGTAGCTACTATAATCAAACATGTTTTTTACTAATGAAATTGGATTTTCTTAAGGCTCCATAAAATGTTCAAACAGTACAGCTGTGCAGTTGCTGAAAATCTATGCTGAGCTCTCTGGCATCAGGCTCCCAGGCAAGTGAATGACACCGTGGGTGCTATCTGCCCAGGTGCTAGGAACGTTAAAAGGAATTAGATACATAACAAAACAATGTCTGCTGTGGACTAAATGTTTGTGTCCCCCACAAAGTGTGTTCCCTAACCCTCAATGTGATAGTGGAGTCTTTGGCAGGTAAGTAGTCTTAGATGAGGTCATGACATTAGAGCCCCCATGATGGAATGAGTGCCCTTAGAAGAAGAGGAAGAGAGACCAGAGCTTCCTCTCTCCACCATGTGAGGACACAGCAAGAAGGAAACAGTCTGTAGAACAGGAAGAGAGACCTCAGCAGACCTTGACCTTGCTGACACACTGATCTTGGAATTCCAGTTTCCAGAACTATGAGAAATAACCCTCTGTTGTTTAAGCTACCCAGTCTGTGGTATTTTGCTATAGCAGCCTGAATAGACTAGGACAGAACATTTCTTTAAGTACCTCATGGTTCAATAAAAAGAACAGCCCTTAAATTTTAAATGCTCATGTTAGGAAATGATCTACATAACAATCCAACCCAACAGAGGTATTATGATGACTAAGGGTTGGGTCATGAAGGTACACCACTTAGCACTAAGCCAATTTTCTTGGTTTCTGTTCTCACTGCAGGCATTTTTGCAGTGAATATTCAATAAACATTAGCTAGCAGCTGCAGTTGTGGTTGGTTCAGGTGTAGTATTAGCAGGAGCCTGCCCTCCCCCCCCCCACCCCCACACACATGTTAGTAGCATTATATCTAAGACCTTTGAGGAAGGATGTCTCTACCAGTATGTCTTAACATGCCATCTTAGTCTACACTAAGACACATCAGAGTCAAATTTCTGAAACTAAAGACAGGAAAAAATATCCATAAAGCAGTGAGAGAAAAAACATTTTCCATAGAAGCCACAAAAAAAAGTATCACATTTTTCAGATGCTTAAAGAAAATAATTATCAGCCTAAATCCTATACCAACTAAAATTTCCTTCAGAAATGAAGAACAAATTGAGATTCTTAGATGAAAGGAACTAATAGAATTTGTCACTAGCAGATTTACCCTAAAAGAATAGCAAAGGAAGTCTTACAAACAGAAAGAAACGATTTAAGAAAGATTCTTGGAATCTTCCCTTAGGTTACAATAAAAATAGTAACAAACAAATAAATAAATAAATAAATAAATAAATAAATAAATAAATAATAGAAAATAAATGCATTTTCTTTCTCCACTTGGGTTTCCTAAATTACATTTGATATTTGAACCAAAAATTATAAAATCATTTTTACATAATTTAAGCATATATAGAGGATGTATTTAAGACAATTATGTTACAAAAGGGAAAGTGTAATGGCACATAAATGGAGATACAGTTTCTACACTGCACTGCACTATTTAATTTTATTTCACTTGGTGACACTATTAGTCTCTAATACTACATATAGTGTAATGTCTATAGAAATCATGAAAAAAGCTATATAGAGATATAGTCAGAAACATGACAGACAAATAGATAAAACAGAACTCTAAGAAATGTACAAGTAGTAACCCACAGAAATAAAAGGAAATAAAAAAGCAGAGAAACGAAAATCAGAGTGTAAACAAAAAGCAGAAAATAAAATGTCAACTTTAAGCCTTAAATATCAATAATTACCTTAATGCAATTGGTCTAAAGACATCAACTAAAAGACATAAATTAACAAAGTGGATATTACATAAACATATGCTATCTAAAAGAAATTCACTTAAAATATAACAACATAGGGAAATTGAAAGTAAAAGAATGAGAAAACATACATTAGGCAAATAGTAATCAAATGAAAGCAGGAATGTGATATATGAATATCACATTAAGTTCAGAACAAAGAAAATTACCAAAGACAGATTCCAACTGTATATAATGATAAAAAGGACAATCTACGAAGGCAACACAATAATCCTAAATGTGTGTATACCAAACAACAGAGCTTTTAGGTTAAGCAAAAACTGATACAAGTAAAAGAATAAAGAGACAAGTCCACAATTACAGTTGGAGATTTCAACATCCCTCTCTTAATGATAGAATAACTATACAAAAATTCAGCAAGTATAGAAGAATTCAACAACACCATCAATTAGCAGGATCAATTCAATATTTATAGAACACTCCATCAAACAACAGCAGGATACAGATTATTTTCCAAAGCTAATGGAACATATACCAAGACAGACTATATCCTAAGCATAAAGCAAACCTTTACAAGTTTAAAAGAATTAAGATATAACAGAATATGTTCTGTGACCACAGTGGAATCAAACTAGAACAGAACAGTGGAATCAATAACAGAAATATGACAGGAAAAATCTCTAGACAGTTGGAAGCTAAATAATACACTTTTACACTTTTAAATAATACTTGGGTCAAAGATAAAGTCTCAGTGGAAAAAAACACATTGAATTGAATGAAAATAAAAATAAAATATATCAAAACTTGTAGAACAGAGCTAAAGCAGTAACAAAATGGAATTTTATAGCTCTAAACGCATACATTAGAAAAAAGGAAAACTTTCAAATTATAATCTAAACTCCCAACTCAAAAAAAGAAAAAGAAAGAAAGAAAGAAAAGGAACAAAATAAATGCAAAGCAAACAGTAGGAAGGAAACAAGAAGGGTAAGAGCAGGAAAAGATGGATATGAAAACAGAAAACAATAAATAGTAGTTAAAATTTATGAAACTAAAAAGCTGATTATTTGAAAAGTCTAATACAATTAATAAATCTTTAACAAGACTAACAATGACAAAAAGAAAGAAGAAAGAAAGAAAGAAAGAAAGAAGAAAGAAGAAAGAAAGAAAGAAAGAAGAAAGAAAGAAAGAAAGAAAGAAAGAAAGAAAGAAAGAAAGAAAGAAAGAAGAAAGAAAGAAGAAAGAAAGAAAGAAAGAAAGAAAGAAAGAAAGAAAGAAAGAAAGAAAGAAAGAAAGAAAGAAATGACTTGGTGGGGGAGGGGATGCTCCTGGTCAAGATGATAAATGCTATGCTCACCTCCTGTAGTGACCACTTCAAAATTACAACTATACTGCACAACAGCCATCATTGAGAATCACCTGAAGTCTAGCTGAAGAGAAGTCCCACAACAAAGGACATATAGAAGAATCCACATCAAGACTGGTAGGAGGGGGCGGAGACACCTGAAGGGCTGGTCCCACACCCGCCTGTGGTGGTTAAAACTTGGGAAGGATATATCAGCTGAGGAGTGAAGGGTCCCAGCCTCACACCAGGCTCCCCAACAGAGAGTTCTGTCAGAAGAGAAGACCCATAACTTCTGGTTGTGAAAACCAGAGGAGATGGTGCATGAGTAAGATAGAAGGCTGCTGAAGTTCCAGGTATGCCTCTTAAAGGACCTGTGCACAGCCTTACTTGCTGACAAACTCACTGGCTCTGAGCTCCAGCACTGGGGCAGCAGCTCAAAAGGCTCCAGGGACACACAGGGCAAAATTGTACAGGGAAGAATTGAATTGTCTGGCTTCAGGGGCAGCTTTCTCCCAGAGAGACATGCTAACAGAAGCAATTGTTCCTTTGTTGAGTCCTCCTCACACCCACCTGACACGAGCAGGCAGCCCCATATCTGAGTCTCCATCAACCTGGCTAACACCATTCACCTGCCCTGGTGATTCCTTTTGACCCCACTCCACCCAACTTGTGGGCTCACCCAAGCCATTTCCAGTGGCTTTTCCATACAAATGGCCTGTCTTGGGTCATGCTGTGGACTTTTCTAAATTTCTCACAGGTTCACACACCACAAACAAGCATCATCTGGCCTTGAAGGGTGGGAGGGCTGTGCCTCTTGCTAAGCAGCCTCAAGCCCTCAAGCCTGGCACTAGTGGCAGCTGGCCTTGGTTTGCAGCTTAGCTTCTTCCAGGCATTTCTGAGCCCAGCACAAGAGGTAACCATCTGGAAATCACTTTGTACCTCACATGTAGTGGCCCCAGGCAGGGCACAAACAGAAGCTGAACTTGGTCTGCAAGAAAGCTCCTCCCAAGAGGCCCAAGAAAACACACCCAATGGCCAGCTTTAGACCACACTGGAGTACCACCCAACCACCTTCAGAAATGACAAATCCAAAGGGCAGATTGGGCAGGCATTAGAGCCCTGTTAAAGTGAATCCTACTTCCATAGTGTCAGCCCAGGCACAACAACTTCTCTATTGTAGTCATGGCCAGTTCTCACAACCAATCTGCCTGAGCATGAATCAATCTTATTGATGTACCAACAAAAACCAAGGCTCAACTACAACAGGAAGGCACACACAGTCTACACAAGAGACACACCTAGAGCACCCAGCTCAGGTGACCAGGGAAACTATGCCACTGTGCCCCACAGGACACCTACTACATAAGACCACTGCACTAAAACCAAGAGATAAAGCAACTCTACCTAATACACAGAAGCAAACACGGGAGGTGGGGGCAGTCAAAATAGGGAGACAAAGAAACACATCTCAAATGAAAGAACAAAACATAGCACCAGAAAAAGAACTAAAAAAATGGAGACAAGTGATCTACCAGACACAGATTTCAAAACACTAGTTATAAGGATGCTCAGTGATCTCAGTGAGAACATCAACAAAGAGATAGGAAACATGAACATGGAGATAGAAAACATAAAAAAAGAACTGTCAGAAGTGAAGAATACAATAACTGAAATGAAGAATACATTAGAGGTGTACAATGCAGTGGTTAAGCATCTACACCATTCATGAAGTGGTCTCCCTAATAAGACATGTGCCCATCTGACACCCTACAAAATCTTTATGACATTATTGATTATATTCCCCAAACTGTCTTTCATATCCCTGTGGTAATATTGTACTTACCAATTTATGCTGTCTAACCCCCTCCTCTCCTTCCTCATCCCCAACCCCTCCCATGTAGTAATCATCAGTTTTTCCTCTATATCTCTGAGGCTGATTCTGATTAGTTTGCTCATTTATTCAGTTCTTTAGATTCCACATATAAGTAAGATCATATGGTATTTGTCTTTTTCCATCTGACTTATTTCATTTAGCATAATGTTCTCTAGGTCCATTCATATCATTGCAAATAGTAAAATTTCATTCTTCTTTATAACCAAGTAACACTCCATTGTATACCACAATTTCTTAATCTAGTCATCTACTGAAGGATATTTTGGTTGTTTCCAAGTCTTGGCTATTGTTAATAGCAATGCAATAAACATAGAGGTGCATAAATTATTTTGAATTAGCATCTTGAATTTCTCTGGATAGATACATAAAAGTGGAATTGTTGGGTCATTAGGTAGTTCCACTTTTAGTTTTTTGAGAAACTTCCATACTGATTTTTATAGTGGCTGCACCAATCTGCTATCCCACCAGCAGTGCATGAGGGATCCCTTTTCTCCACATCCTCACCAGCACTTTTTGTACACCTGAAACTAATACAAAAATAAAAATAAAAATAAAATAAATTTTAAAAATAAATAAACACTAAGAATAAAAAAATAAAATAAATAAACATTGTAAACCCCCCCCCAAAAAAAAGAAAAAGAAACAAATACATTGGAGAGACTCAACAGTAGATTAGATGAAGCAGACGATCAAATCAGCAATTTGGAAGCTAAGGTAGCTGAAAACACCTAATCAGAGAGCAAAAAGAAAAAGACCCCCCACACACACACACACAAAGGATAGCTTGAGGGGCCAATGGAACAATATCAAGCATACAAACATTTGCAACATAGGGGTACCTGAAGGAGAAGAGAGAGAACAAGGAATTGAAAACCTATTTGAAAAAACAATAATGGAAAACTTTCCTAACCTAGCAAATGAAGTAGACATGTAGGCCCAGGAAGCACAGAGTCCCAAACAAGATGAACCCAAAAAGGCCCAAACCAAAACACACCATAATTAAAATGCCAAAGGTTAAAGTGAAAGACAGAATTTTAAAAGCAGCAAGAGAAAGGTAGTTAGTTATCTCCAAGGGAGCTCCCATAAGACTGTCAGCTGATTTATCAACAGAAACTTTTCAGGCCTGAAGGGATTGTCATGAAATATTCAACGTGATGAAGACAAAGGACCTACAACCAAGACTACTCTACCCAGCAAGGCTGTCATTTAAAATTGAAGGAGAGATAAAGAGCTTCCCAGACAAGAAGAAGCTGAAAGAATTCATCACCACCAAACCAGTATTACAAGAAATGTTAAAGGGACTCCTTTAAGAAGGGGGAAAAAAAATCAAAACTATGAATAATAACATGGCAATAATTCTATATCTACCAACAATTATTTTAAATGTAAATGGTTAAATTCTCCAATCAAAATATAGAGTAGCTAAATAGATAAGAAAACAAGCCCCTTTTGATATGCTGCCTGCAAGAGACGCTTCAGATCGAAAGACACACACAGACTGAAAGGAAAGGGATTGAAAAAGATATTTCATGAAAATGGAAACAAAAAAAGGGGATAACAATACTTATACTAGACAAAATTACTTTAAAACAAAGGTTATAACAAGAGACAAAGAAGGACCCAGTAATCCCACTTCTGGGTATTAACACAACAAAACCCTAAATGCTACTTGAAAGAGAAATGTGTATATGTATGTTCATTATTTACATTAGCCAATATATGGAGGCAACCTGGGTGTCCATCAATGGATGAATGGATAAAGAAGAAGCGGTACATATATACAATGAAATATTACTAAGCCATAAAAAAGAGTGAAATCTTGTCATCTGCAACAACATGGATGAACCTAGAGGCTATTGTGTTGAGTGGAGTAAATCAGACAGAGAAAGACAAATGCCATATGATTTCACATAGATGTGGAATCCAAACTAAACAAACAAAACAGAAACAAAATCATAGACACAGAGAACGTTTTGATTATTACCAGGTAGGAGGGGGGTTGGAGGGTGGGTAAAAACAGATCAGGAATTAAGAAGTACAAATTGGCAGTTACAAAATAGTAATAGGGATATAAAGTATAGCATAAGGAATATAGTCAACAATATTGTAATAACTATGTATGGTGTTAGATGGGTATTGGATTTATCAGGGTGATCACTTCATAAGTTACATAAATGTGTAATCACTATGTTGTAAACCTGAAAGTAATATAATATGGTATGTCAACTGTAATTGAAAAATTAAAAAATGTATTTTTGAAAAGGAATGAATTAGGAAATATTATAACAGACCCTGTATCAATGCAATGATAAAAAAATGAAATACTATGATCAACTCTACACACATAAATTTGACAACTAGATGAAATTAACCAATTCCTTGGGGGGGAAAACTGCAGCAACTCACCTTATTAGGAATTGAGTAATTTGTGTAACACTTTGACCATTAAGGAAATTGAACTCATGATTTTAAAACTCCCCAAAAAGAAATATCCAGGCCCAGATGGTTTCACTGAAAAATTCTACCAAATGTTTATAGAGGAATTAACCCAATTCTGTTTTCTTTTAGAAAATAGAAGAGGAAGGACACTTTCAAATCTCTGAAGCTAGTGTACTTTGATATCAAACAAAGATGCTACCAAAAAATACCAATATCCCTTATGAATATAAACTGAAAACCCTTAAAAAAATATTAGCGGGCCGGCCGAGTGGCTCAGTTGGTTAAGAGCTCACTCAAGAGTAGGAACTCTGAACAACAGGGTCGCCAGTGCGATTTCCGGCCGAGCTGAGATGCCGCTTAACTGCCAACAGGTGGCAGGATGGCTCAGCTAAGAAAAAAAAAATCACACACAAAAAAACCCAACAACAACAAAAATAAAATATTAGCAAATAAAATTAAACAATATATAAAAACAATTTTACACCATGGCCAATTGGATTTATTCCACAGGTGCAAAGATTTATTTAATATTCAAAATGCAATTAATACATTCTACCATATTAACAGTCCACAGAAGGAAAATCACATGATTTATCAATGGATTCGTTAAAAAGAATTTGACAAAATCTAACACCTCTTCATAATGAAAATGTGCAGAAAAATAAAAGGAATAGCAGGAAAGTTCCTCAACTTGATAAAGAGTGCCTACAAAAGACCTACAGCCAACATAATCATTGATGGAAGATTGAATGGTTTTCCCTGAGATCAGGAACAAGGCAAGAATGTCTGTTTTCACTAGTCTCACTATTCGAGTTCAACATAAAGTTATAAGTTGTAGCATGTGCAATAAAGCAAGAAAGGGCATAAAAGCCAGAGAGAGAGAGAGAGAGAGAGAGAGAGAGAGAGAGAGAGAGAGAGAGAGAGAGAGAGAGAAAAGAAGAAGAAAGAAGAAGAAGAAGAAGAAGAAGAAGAAGAAGAAGAAGAAGATGATGAAGAGGAAGGAGGAGGAGGAGGAGGAGGGAGGAAGGGAGGAAGGGAGGAAGGGAGGAAGGAAGGAAGGAAGGAAGGAAGGAAGGAAGGAAGGAAGGAAGGAAATAAGTGTTACCAGGAACAACATTGTACTTCCACTCTTTGCCTTCTTGAAGGAAAGAATTCAGTCAAGAGACAGAGTTTGTTAAGCATAGAACAGCAAGAAGTTTATTAGTTTGTCACTTCAAGGGGTAAAAAGTATAACTATTGCACTGTGTTGTACAGCTGAAACTAATTCTAAAAAATGTGTATTTCACAATAAAAATATAAATAAATTTATAAAAAAGAAATTTATTAGTAAAAGTATACTCTGAGACATGGTGCAGGCTGACCCAAGAGAGGGAAGCAGCCTCTCCTTACATTGTGTGAGAGTTTTTATTTCTATGAGTAGAATTGTCTCCCCCTCTCCCTCTCCAGTATCTCTCATTTTCCCCAAGGGCTTGCTTAGTACTCCCTTCTTGCTCTCAAGATTGTCTGAGCCCATTACAATGGCCCTGAGAAACAGGGTGTACATTCTGATAAGCAGGATGGTTTCTCTCTCTCTCTAACTTCTAACACTACATCCCTTTGATGTAGGGGCATATGTGAACCTGGAATCCTGCTGGAATGGTAAGGCACTGGTGCTGTAAGTGAGGGCAGCTGCAGGGGGTCTTGACCTAAGTAGGTGCTACAATAAAGGGCTTTCTAAACAGGCCTAGGTCTCTCCTTGTCTTGCTCACTTCTATCTATCTACCTACCCTATCAGAAGGAAGGGAAGAAAACTGTCCCTATTTGCGGGTGAAATGATTGTATATAGAAAACCCCCAAATATCTACAAAAAATTCTTATGCCTAATAAATTAATTCAGCAAGGTCACACAATAAAAGAAAAGCATACTAAAATGAATTTTATGATAATATACTATAAATAAACACATGAAACAGAAATTAAAAATGCAACATAATTTACAATTGCTCAAAAAATAAATACTTAGATATAAATACAGAACATGTACAGAACCTGTATGCTGAAAATTATAAAACACCAATGGTAGAAATCAAAGATCTAAATAAATGAGGAGACATACTGTGTTCAGGAATCAAAAGACTCAACATAATAAACATGTCAGTTCTCCTCAAATTGATATACAAATTTAACACAATTCCTATAAAAATCCAAGAAATTTTTTTAGATATAGAGATTATTCTAAAATTTATACAGAAAGTAAACAGCACTATAATACAGAAAAGATTCTAAATATACATAGAAAGGCAAAGCTAAAACAATATAGAAAATGCAGATAGAGTGGGAGGAATCAGTTAACACTATTTCAAGACTTATTATATAGGTATAGTAATATGAACTGTGTAGTACTGGTGAAGGGATAGAAATACAGACTTAGATGTGAAACAAAACTATAAAACTTTTAGAAAAAAAACGTTCTGGATTTGGAGCTAGGAAAAGAGTTCTTACATTTGACACCAAAAACACAGTCCATAAAAATAAAAATTGATACACTGGACTTCATCAAAATTAAAAAATTCTGCTCTTCAAAAGAACTTGTTAAGTAAATGAAAAGTTAAACAACAAACTGGGAGAGAATACTACTTATAAACCACATATTTGAGATGTACTAGTATTTAACTATACTAAAAAACTCAGAATTTAACAGTAAAAAACAAATAACCCAATTAGAAAAAGGACATAAGGCATGAAATGGTAAATTAGCAAGTGAAATGATATTCAACATCATTAGTCATCAGAGAAATTATAATTAAAATTTGCAATGAGGTATTACTACATACCTGTCAAAATGGCTAAAATAATAATAAAACAATGACAACACCAAGTACTGGTGAGAAAACACAGAAACTAGATCATTCATACATTGCTGATGGGACTGTAAAATGGTAAGGCTACTCTAAAAAACAATTTGCTAGTATCTTTAAGAAAAACTAAACAAGTAACTATACGATATCATTCAGAAATTGTACTGTTAGGCATTTATATATGAAAATTTATTTTCGCAAAAAGCCACATCGATGTAAATGTTTATAGCAGCTTTTGTCATAATAATCCTAAATTGGAAATAACTCAGATGTCCTTTAATGAGTGAATGATTAAACAAAATCTGGTACATCAATATCATGAAACACTGCTTAGCAATAAAAAGAAAGAACTATCAATACGCGCATTAACATGCATGAATCTTCATAGAATAATGCTGAGTGAAAAAATTCAATCTCCATGTTACATATTATATTATTTCATTTATAAAACATCCTTGAAATGAGAAAATTATAGAAATGTAGAACACATTGTGGTTGTGAGGGGTTAAGAAGGATTGGGGATGGGAAGAAGTAGATGCAGCTGTCTAAAAGGGCAACTTGTGGTTATAGGAAGGTCCCAAATCTTGCCTGTATCAATGTCAATATCCTGGTTGTGATATTGTTCAAGATGTTACCTTTGGGAGAAACTGGAAAATGGGTACGTGGGATTTCTCTGTATTATTTTTTACAACTCCATGTGAATCTACAATAATCTCAAAATAAAATTTTAATTTAAAAGTTAGCTAGAATGGCTATAATGGAAAATGTGGAAAATACCAAATACAGACAAAAATATGGAACAATAGCTCTCTCACACACTGCTGAAAAGATGGTAATTTGTACCACACCTTGTTAAACTGTTTGGAAAGTGTCTGTAGAGCTGAAATTTATGGATTAGCAATTCTATTTCTAGATACAAATCCACCAGAGATGTGTTCACCTGTGCCTATGAGACTTGCACTCTTATGTTCCTGACAGTCTTATCTGTAATAGATGAACATGAGACAATCCAGGTGTCTGTCAGAGAAGAATGGACAAAACAGCAATGGTGTATTTGCTCAATGGATATTATACAGCAAGATAATGAACACTCAACATCCACATGCAACAAAATGCATATTGCATAGACATATTGTTGTTGGACTAAAGAAGTCAAACACAAGAAAGCACATATGTATGGTCTATGTACATAGAATTCAAGGATAGTTAAATAAATTTGGAGGCACTGGACAGTCACATGAGACCTAAAAGGGGTTGATATCGCTGGTTACATAAATGTATTTGCTTTGTTCACATCAAACTCACTCTGGATTTTGCACTTTCATGTATGTATTTTATAGTGCAATAAAAATTAAAAACCCAAATCAGTCATAAATCATTGAAACAGCAAGATTGTGTGTTATATTCTACATAGGAAAGTCAGGACCCCCCATGACTGCTGCACACCATGTGCAGAAGCCCAGGACGTTCCCTCGAGCACCTGGGCAGCCACCTGTTGCCCCATGCCCTGCCACTCCTCAGCCTCATGGCTTTGGAGTTTCCATTCAGGAACCACTCTCACCTGGGACTTTCGCTAACCTCATGGTTGTTGTCTGTCTACTCATTTAAAACCCTTTAAAGTAATTTTTCTTTGAAGGGAAGATTCTATCCTCTCAAAGTTGTATATAGACAATTCATTAATTCGTGTACCAGTATGAACTGAGGGCTTGGATATCTTGTGCCGCACACTGTACAATGCCCAGATACAGAAACGATGAATAAGATGAAGCTCCTGTCATCGAGACACACATAGCTGGTGAGAAACACACATGCGCACCACATGAGATTAACACAGGAGGAAGGACCACAGGCTCTGGGAGCATGGAGTCTGGCACAACTGCCTGGAGAAGTCTGGGGTGAGCCATCAGGGTGGGTCTTGAGAATTGATGGATAGGTCATGTTGCCTGGAAGCTCCAGTGTGAAACTTGGAGGTACACAAGGACACATTGTGTGTTGGCAGAGCAAGGTGAAGAGTGGGTTGGCAGCTGGATATGGAGCTGGAAAGGAATGCTGGAGCGGGGAAAGCCTGCTGTGCCCGGTCAGGAGACAGAGCCTTAAGGGCACTGAGGACCCATAGAGGCCTACAATCGGGGAACTGGATTAGTTTGCTTGGGCTATCATAACAAAAATACCAGACTAGATGGCAATAGAAACTTATTTTCTCATGATTCTGGAGGCTAGAAAGTCCAAGATCAAGGTCTGGCAGGGTTTGGTTTCTTAGAGAAGATCCTCCTTGGCTTGCAGATAGCTGTCATCTTGCTGTGTTTTCACATGGCAGAGTGAGAGCTCTCTGGTGTCTCTTCTCACAAGGACACTAGTTCTCTTGGATGAGGGCCCCAATCTTATTATTTTATTTCACCTTAATTTCTTCCTTAGAGACCTCATCTCAAAATATAGCCNAGGAGACAGAGCCTTAAGGGCACTGAGGACCCATAGAGGCCTACAATCGGGGAACTGGATTAGTTTGCTTGGGCTATCATAACAAAAATACCAGAGACTAGATGGCTTAACAATAGAAACTTATTTTCTCATGATTCTGGAGGCTGGAAAGTCCAAGATCAAGGTCTGGTAGGGTTTGGTTTCTTTGAGAAGATCCTTCTTGGTTGCAGATAGCTGTCATCTTGCTGTGTCTTCACATGGCAGAGTGAGAGCTCTCTGGTGTCTCTTCTCATAAGGACACTAGTTCTCTTGGATGAGGGCCCCAATCTTATTACCTTATTTCACCTTAATTTCTTCCTTAGAGGCCTCATCTCAAAATATAGCCGTGTGTGTGTGTGTGTGTGTGTGTATGTGTGTGTGTATCTCATAGTGTAATAATAATAGGTTATGACTTTTAGGAGACACAAACATTTGACCCTAATAAGAGGCCTTGGTCCGATTTGCTGTTTGAGAACACTGAGCATCAAGTGTGCAGGGTGACCCCCAGGGCCACCACACTGATCATGCAAGGGAAAGAGTGGCCAGAGATAATCAAGTTCTAACAGGATGGGGGCAGGATTCAAAGGTCAAGAGGTATGTAGATCAACTGAATGCAGGGAATGATGAAAAGAGAAATGTCCCAAGCTACTCTGAGGTCCCTGGATCAATGTGGTTGGGAGTGATCCCATCACCTAATGCCAGAACAGGGAAACTTCCTGCCCATGAGCCATGAGGAAGAGGGGGGTCTCTCTGGCTGCATCACATCATCCAGAAGGCCTGGTGCTGCAGGAGGAGAGGAGGGAGGGTGCTGGCTCTGTCCGCCATCTCCTGGCAGCTCATGGGCAGCTTACAGATTGCCAGGAGTGCAAGTCTGTATTCACACCCTTGTGGGGTGGTGCTATCATCCCATTTTACAGACCAGGAAACTGAGGCTGAGGCTGTTTCTTGCCTAAGGTAAGAAATGAGGTAAGGGTTCTGACTCGGAGCCTGGCTGCATGATGATGCACAGAAGAAAAAGGGCCAGAAAATGAAATCATGGAGCGTTTCTGTCACAAGGTCCCTGTGTTCAGCAATGGCACCTTAAGGAGAAGATGAGAGCTTTCCAGCTTTCTCAAATCCATCTTAAGGGCACCTTCAAGCCCAAGTGTGTTTTATCACAAGGGGAGGGTGAAGGGGTAGAGGTAGAGGCAGGATCTAAGGAAGAACAAAAAAATCCCCAAATCTCTTCGTTAGGGTCAGACCTGAAGTTTAGTCACATAGCTGACTCCTCCAGTCAATTAGCATTATCTATAGACGGAGCTGTGAGCCTGGGAGAAATGCTGGCTGGAATTAAGGTAGAAGAAATTCCTCCTGTTACAGGAGTTGTCAGAAAATTAAGGAGGTTCATAAAAAAAAAATCACAAGAAAGCCAAGGAAGGAGAAGTCTTCAGGTAAGGAGTCAAAACAATAGCAAAGCAAACTCCAAACAGGCAGGGAAGCAGGGCAATTTGATGTCAGAGGGAGGAGGGGGTTGGAGACCTCAGAGGAGTGGTCAGGGCAAGAGATTGAGGCAGTCTACCCTTCTGTCTACTTTCTCCAAACAAAGGCTCTTTCCTTCTGGCATTGTGTGCTTAGACGTGCTGCAGTTTATTTGCCTTTTGTGGACAATAATATAAACAGAGTCACTTTAAAGTGGAGCTGGAGCTACTATCCCAGAGGACCTGCCTTGTGAGTCTTATGCCTCACATTTTTGTAATGTTAGAACAGGGCAAAATAACCTTTGGACTTGGCCTACAGCAACATTGTATTCCAAAGGACTATTTGCAAACATAGCATGAAAGCAGTTATTATGACTACTGAACTGAGAATTAAAAACATTATTTAGAATTAACATCATTGCATTATATTATATGCACCAATAGAAATGCCTTCTTTCTATTGATGTGATTGTTCCCCTTCCCCTTCTCATAAATACCTATTGCCTTTGTGTGCTAATTAGAACATTATTTGGGCTTCTGACTGAATTAATTACTACAAGAATAGTTATTCTTATTGATCTCAATAAATGCTTGTTGCCTTCCACTTTGAAAGACCTTTTATTTTTAAGTTAACAATTTTAATCTGAAACATGAAGTGAAGCCGCTTGCCTGTAGGGCTGCTACCCAGTTCTTCTGGGATGAAAAGGTGAGATCACTTCAGTCGGTAACAATGAGCCCACTGGGTGACTTCTTCACACAAAGCCAAAGCCTACTACCAACTAAAGTCCTTTTCCCAGGCTCTGCCCCTCTCTCCTCCAGGAGAATTGCTCCTTAAGGACTCCTGGCCTTGGAGCAGAGGTCAGAGGTATGAGGCACAGTCCTGACAGGACCCAGGCACTGAGGCACCAGGGACCACAGGGAAGACAGTGGGTTCCAGAGGAGGTGCAGTTGAGGGCAGTAACAGGTGGTGGGTGTGCAAAACAATTGGGATGTTTCCAAAGACTGACTACTTAACTTTGCATTTCTGCTTAGTTCAGTCACAAATGGCTTATGATTTCTGCTGCCAAAAACTCCTATGGCCAAGACCTTTCCTACTAAGGTAATATACTGGGTAATAATATAAGGTAATATAAGGTAATATATAATAATAAAAAAAATGTATGCAAGAGGACACTTTGGTCAACATTACTCAAGCAGTAGTTCGCCATAATCAGAAGTGTCTGGATGCTGATGGTAACAACTTTGAGCACCTCTTGCAATTGCAGAAGTCAAACGTGACTTGTATTCATCTTTCATTATTGGTATATATTGAGTATTACAATTTTAATACAGTTTTTTCCTTTCTTAAAATGTGTATACATTTTTTGGGCACACCCTATATATATAATTTTTTTTAAGATGTTGGTAAGGAGGACTGGTGGTAGGGGATCATATTCATTCAATCAAAGAGTTAATTAATATATTTTTGCATGCCTGCTCAAGTTTGAGTTAATAATTTCACTTAATACCTCCCATGGGTGCCCAGGGTTCAACAGCAAATGTCATGCACCCTATCCTCTAGAGCTCACTGTCTTCCAAAGACAATCACTGGGACCTGAGCCATGGAGACACCTCACATCTGAAAAGGTACAGTGAAAGCTGATGACCTTAACCTAGGTAAGTGATGGATGCATCAGTGCATCCATAGACCAGACATGTTACCTGATGGCATGCAGAATGGGCATGGCAAGGACAAAACGTGTCACTGGAAAGCTGGTTGGAATTTAAGTGGTCCCTGCGGGGACTGCAAAGCTCCTCTTAGCAAGAGCCTTTTGTTTAATTCAGAGAACCCCCACAAAAATGTTTGAAGCTCAACAGGAAAGACTGTTTGAGCATGGGAGGAAGACAGAGGACTGAGACATGCAAATAGATTATGTGCTTGAAAATAGCATCATAGTAATTTGGGAATTGTTTCCAAGCAGCTTGAGGGGAAAAAAATAAAACAGTTTGCAGGAGGTAGAAGGAAGCTTTAGAGAGTGGAGTGGGTCCAGCCACAGAAAAGGATGCCTTGGGTCCTTGAAGGCAAATCTGGGTGATGCCACATGGCTCATGGGACTAAGGAATTTTAAATAATGGTGATGCCAGTATTCACTTTTTATTATTTTCCTATTCTGAATGTGGTCTATTACCCCCAAACTTTGGTCACACATTTCTGCATTATCTTGTTGCTGAAATGAGAAATAAAAGAAGGAAGAGAGGGTTTGCAGAGTGGGGCAAGGTAAAGAAAAGATAGTAGAGGCAGGATGCTGAATAGCCAGTGGCTGGGCAGGGTGACAGAGGAGCCAAGAGAAAGTAAACCCTTCTCACCTGCAAATACACCTTAGAAAGTAGAGTCAGGTAGTGGGTGGGAAAATATAATCACCTGTGACTATTGGATAGGGAATATTCATCCAAGTGATTCTTGAATTACATGTAGTCATGAGGAAAAAAGAAAAATGCCTAGATAGCAGTATGGAGACAGAGCTGAAGAGGTTTGGAGAAGGGGCTTATCTGGGGGGAAAGAAAAGTTTTCTTGAAGGAGATGCCTTTGAATCAGGCCATATGTTTCAATGAGGTGGGATGATGAACTGTGGGGTCCAAAAACAGCTGGGCCTCCATCTTGCTCATGTCTTTGGTCTACCATTTCTTCATCTGTGAAATGGTCTTAATAATATCCACCTACTTATTCTAGCTTTTGTGAGAACAGTAAATTCATTAAATGATATGAAATAGTTTTGAGAACAAGGTGTGGTGTTAATATATGCCCAAATGACCCACACAGTCAATTCGTGGTGTTAACTTGACTAGTTTCAAATAATCCTAGACAACTATAATTATGATCTTCTCCCTTTTAGACTGTTATTTTTAATCATGTTTTACATAAGAAATGTTTGTTGCTGTCTTATCTGCTCCCTACATGTTAGACCTTTTGAGAGTAAGGCCAATATGAATGCATCAATTTGTTTCAAACATACCTGTCTTGGTCTGGACCCTGTAGAAGCAGAACCTGTGTTAAGGATGTGAGGGCTAATGGTTTTTGGGGCGGTACACCCAGTACATACGTGTGTGGGAATGGGGAAGGTGCCAATACAGGGTGTGTTCTCACATGGTTGTCACAGCGGGCAGCTGGGGCTCACTCCCACTGGAATCCTGGGGACAGTGTGGGACATGCCTCAGAGTTGTTTCTCCCCCTCCCCACTATCATCTCCTGAGAGCTGTTCCTGGGGTTGTTAACTCCCCTGGAATTTCTGGGCTGCCCCAGACCCACCCAGGAAAAAGATCCCATATGGAGACTTGTAGGTACTGGCTGTCCCTTCTCAATGGTGACTTTGAGGGTCTGCTTGGAGTCCCCAGTACACAGGTAATGCAGTTTGCTGTGAAATTAAAGGAGAGAAGGAGAGGCAAATAGAGAAGAGAACAAAGAAGAATGGGATGCAAGATGTTAGATGGGGTGCCCTTCAAGCCCTTGCAGGAACTTGTCCTCTGAGAATAGAATTCAGATCTGCCATGATGAGCTGCAGTGCCCTGTATGAGGTCCCCTGTATGAGTGGGATTCCCAGGGCTTCCTGAGGCTCAATCCCTGTGGGGCCACAGTCACAGATAAGGCTCTCAGACCCCCTTCTCAGATTTGGGGAAAGTGCTGTAAAGGAGAAGAGAAACCTGTCCCAATCCCTCACCTGTTCCAACAGACACTCTGGAACATCGTGAAACACTCAAAGTGTTTTAACTTTTATTTTCCTTTGCCAGTTTTAGACAGAGTGCATAACAATAAAAAGTGAAGGAAAGGATGTGTGTGTAAGGGAGTGTTTATGTCTGTATGTGTTCCCAGAAAGATCTGGCAAGGGGCAAATTAGAACACACCCTCCTCCCAGCCACATGTGCAGGTTATGTACCTCGGTGCCTCTGAGTCATAGCTGCCCTGTCTATTGCAGAATGTGGGGACACCTGCTTAAGGCTCCTCTCCCTCCACTAGTGGTTTTCACAGGAGTTATAATAATGAAAACATCATAAGTAGTTACTATTTATTGAGCATTGAAATGGACCACAATCTCAATTACACATCATGCTTGCAGTGCATTCCAGAAGCCCAAACATGAGTTCAGGGGCATCAGAGGGGTCGCGTTGCAATGGGCCACAGTGTAACCCAGATGGAGCCAAGGTCTGCCTCTTTCTATTTCCCCAGAGGCCTTCCTGGACTTGCAGGAATATATCTAGCTGGACTCTTTCAGGATAGAAGTGCTTGGCTTTCTGGAAACTGCCTTTAGAAGGGAGCTGCCTTCTCGAGGTCACGGCTCTCTCTGAGCACTGCACGGCATCTGCTGAGGGTCAGTCCCCACAGCATTGCAGGTCAGTGTCTCCCTCCACCCCATCCTGCTTCCCTCACTCACCTCCAGCATTGTTCCTGGAGCCTCCTGTGTCCCATCTGCTCCTCAGGGAAGGTGACCTGAAAACTCAGAGAGCAGAGTCCAGGCTCCTGGGAGGAGAGCACCTTCCTGGACCACACTGCCCAACCTGGGCCACTTGTCTTGGCAGCTCAGAGGGACACTTTCCCTTTAGCCACATTCTACCTAGCCTAGTCCCTTCCCAGCAGATGCTGAGCTAAGTCAAATGTGGCTGGGAGGCCCAAGTTAGCACAGCTGGGTGCATCCCTTTGCATCTTTGAGTGTGAGAATCTTTATTGCTTTCTCCAAGCAGGAAGTGTGATTTACACTGCAATTAGATTGACTCCTGGCCCAGAGCATCATGTTCATGCTTGGCTTTGAGATCACCGCCCACTCCCTATGGAGGGAGGGCAGGAACAAGGCTTTCAAAACTCCAGAAGAGCAAGGCCTGAAGGCCTCACTTCTAAACAATGAAGATGAATGAATCATAAGAAGACAAAACCCCCAAATCCTTGTTTCCCAGGGAAATCTGCATGGTATGCAGCACATAGCAGGATCAATGTCAGGGGGTCCGTGTGGCCTGGCAGAAAGATGTCTTGAGGTGCTCCTTCCTGTAAAGCAAAGACCTCAACAAGCTCAGCTGCCCCCAAATTCATATCATATCAGCCAAAGCTCTGGACCCAGAGGGGCCCAATTCAGGTCCTCCAGTTTGATTGAGGCTTAGAGCTGCAGTTCTGGGATGGAGAGTCAGACTGAGGTGTCTCAGCTTGTGATCTCTGCAAGGTTCTTAAGCTCTCCTACACTCACTCAGTGACTCTACCTGGGAAACGGGGTTCACTATAGTGGCTATAACTTCAAAGCTGCGTTCAAATGCATAACAATAGAATGAGTTGAGACTAATGGCTAATAGGCAATAAACACCCAATTTATGTTAAATGGTATTGTTATCTTGTAACCTGTGTTTCCTACTTGATGGAGACACTAGACTTTATCATTCCTCTTAGGGTGTAGTTTTACTTCTGATTTACCATCTTTCACAAGAGTGAGGGCCTGAAGGTAATTTTAGGGATTTCAGTTTCATCTTTTACACCATATGGGTCTTACTCCTCAGGACAGGGGACAAATGTGAGGTTCTGTCAGCATGTCTTTCCCCATCCTTCAGTCAAGGGCCAGGGAAATGACAACAGCTAATGGGACTTATGTGAGACAAGCTCATGCCAGATGTCCTCTTATCACCTGGCCTCCATGAGCCACCCCTCCATCCAGGGAAGCAAAGTGACATTTCAGTCCTTGGAAAGTCAGGATGTTGCTACTTCCCCTGTGCACAATGGGGAAGGATCACAGGAATAGTGACAATCTATAATGGATAACTTTGCATGTCCTTCTTCAGAGGGTCCTGCCTTCCCTTCAGTCCCTGGCTCTGAGTCTGTGAACTGACCAGTTGAATAACTAGTAAACTCACCTCTACTGTCCCCTGTGAGCCATCACCACTGGTCTTTGCAGGACAGAGTTCCCAGTTGTTTTTCTGTTCCCAGTTCCCAGTTGTTTTTCTGGCACTGCTGCCCACTATAGTAGTATTATTGCCTCTTTGCCTCTGGCTTTGGCTAGTCCATAGTCAGCAACCCTCCCCCCACCCTCAAATCATTCCTACTGGTTGCACAGCAGCCTCTCTCCCTACAAACCCCAGCCTCCAAGGTCAGCCACCACCACCCAGTGTCAATGCTTGCACTTGGGCTCCCTGTTGCTGTGATAGAGGGATTATTCTCTGGGTCTCCTGGAGCCATCCCATGCCTTCCTTGCTTCTAGGCTAGGCAGTTCCAGCATCTCTACTTCATATCAGTGGGCATCCTGGAATGTGGTTCAAGGAACTCTCCTGGCAAGGTGCCAGGACTGAGCCAGGGTCCTCGACTGGACAGTGAATACTGGCTCACAGGTGAGAACTACATGTCCCTACATCCTCCCCCTCCACTGCATAGTAAGGAAAGGCTGTTTCTTTTGACAGAGCCCAGGGGACTGCATTTGCCAGCAGCAAGGATTCGGGGAATCTGGGGTTACAATTTTCAGACTCATCCACACAGAAGTCTTCATCCCACATTTCAAGTCCCATCCTTTCCTGTACCCTGGCTTTCAACACAGGAGAAACATTTTGGTGTGTTCCCTGAAGCTGCAGGGGACATGGCCTCAGGCCTTCAAGCATGCCTGGAAGTGACATTTGGAACATCTGAGCTTATCTTTCCCAAGGTCCCCATGCAGTTTCCAAAAGCCATCCGAATCCACAAATTTTACCATTACCATTGTCCCCCAAGTGCTTAGTCACCCCAACCACCAAATTCACTGCTTGCTTTCAGTCTGCACTGCATGTCAATCAACCACAGTTGATGATGGCCTTGCTAACTGATTCTCCATACTAAGGTTACCACACCTATAACTGTGTGCGGGTCCTGTTGACATCCAGATGGTGACTTAGCCTCAAAAATTACCTCTGAGACTGTTTTCTAGTCAGCTCCTGGTACCAGTCACCTGAGCTTGTGCTCCCCAGAAAGACATGTCTGAGCCACAAGCTCATGTAGGAGGAGTTTATTGAGAGGTAGGACCTTAGGATGCAGGATTGAGTGGCAGAGTAATGGGCATGGATGGAGAAAAACAGGCCACAATGCAGTATGCAATAGGCAGTTGTTATGAGTGAATGTTGCTCAGTTTGTTTGTCAGCACTGTGCCTCCCGGAGAAGAGAGGAAGTGCCTTCCCATCAATCAGGGTTACTTCCTGGTATTTTAACTCCCTGTGGCAGATGGTATTTTCCAAAAGTGAGCAAAAAAAAATGTCTGGACCCACTTTATCTTCCAGAATTTTGTCACTCTCCATCAAGAGGCAGAGTCTTTGTACTATCCTTGCAGAATGTGATAAAAATGATGCTGCATGACTTCAGAGGCTAGTTCATAAGTGGTGGTTGGCATCTCTCTCTCCCTCTGTCTCTCTCTCCCACCCCCTCCCCAGAGGAACCCAGCCACCATGTTGTGAGGAAGCCCAAGCATGTAGAGGCCATGTGTAGGTGTTCTGAAAGACATCCCCAGCTGAGGTCCCAGCTAACACAACATCAACCTCCAGACATGTGAGTGAGGAGCCCCAGCCTCAGGCCATTCTCACAAGGTGAGAGGAGCAGAAATGTCTCCACTGAGCCCTGCCTAAACTGTGGGTTCTTGAGCAAGATAAATGTGATTATTCTAGTCCACTGTGTTTGGGGTGATGATTGAGCAGCCATCCTAACTGGAATACTTCCCAGCACATTCTACACAGCTGTGTCAGAAACTCCTACAGCAGGAGGTGAGCAGTACTTGACCCAGCCTGAGGCTGTACCTGGAGGCTCTGTGGAGCTGGTCACTGAAGAATACTTAAGCAACAGTCACAAAAACCAGGAGAAGCTAGCCTATCTTTTAGCAGCTGTGTTTGTTTCCTCTGCAAAGGACCACAAGTGTGGCTTCAGGGTTAGAACAGGTGGTCTAGATTGACATTCAGGAGTTGTTCTTATAATCCCAGATCAGGTAAGATTTTGGGGAAACAGTTCTCTCCTAGCCTTTTCCAGGTCATCACTGACAAATAAAAGAGGGGGTAAACTTTCATTCTCAGTAAGCTTCATAGAAATACATATGTACATATAGTTCATATTTTTGCTCTGAAATTGAGCTTTATATCAGGATAAAGTTACTTTAGAGCTAATGACTGTCTTAAGAAATTAAGGCCAGCCCAGGAATTGTGTCTGTGTGTGGACTGAATTTACTCTCAGGGGAGAAACATCACACCTAGGAGTCTAGGCTTGGTTTGGGGGACTGGCTGGAGTTTGACGAGAGGGGCAGATTTTCTTCAACAACCAAGTACAGTTTAACTTAGGTTGTCTAATGATGGGGTCCAGAAAACCTAAGCAAATTCTCAAGGAATATGGGGGCAATGGAGCAATGGAGGAAAAGAGAGTCAAACCAAGTGAGTTATGGAAAAGTCTGACACCACACGGTGAGTGTGACCCATATGGATGAGAAACAGAACAAGGCTCACAGCAGCTATAATCCCATGGTGACCCTGGACCAGATCAGGACAACCTTTGGCACAATCTGAGAGTCACCTCCAGGCTTCAGTTCAGCACATGGGAAGGGCTAGCAGACAGCCAGGCCTGGCCACTCCTCAGCACACACTCAATGCCCTTAGACAGATGTGAAGGTGGGTACTAGGGAAAGGCTGAGTTCCCAAGATTTTTTTTCCCCCTTCCTAATGGTATAAACCAGAGAATCCAGTTTGCTTGTTTTTATTTCATTGCTGTTGTGGTGTCCCTGGTGTGAGGTGACATGAGCTACATTATCTGTCTCTATCTTTCTCTTGTTCAGTAAGAATGACCAGTTCAAAATTCCATTTAGAGAGGAGAATAATTTCATCCAGACTATTCTTTTTCTTCTCTTTCTTCACTTCCTCTTCTTCCTCCTCCTCCTTTTTATTGTTATTATTTTCTACACAATTTGATTTCTAACACTTGGATAGGTAGTACTTTTCTAAATAAATATTAGAGAATTTAGGAAGGCAATTTTTAGAAGAAAAAAAACAAAACCCAAAGAAACCAACCCTAAAGACCAATTGGGAACGACGTTCTTTAGAGGAAAGATGCCAAATGTAAGTTACTCGGAGTAACATAAACAGAAACATGACATGTTCTCACCCAGCATCGCTATATTTCAGAAATCATAAACCCAAATTACCACTCTTTAAAGAATCATTTCCCTTTCTGGCTTTTTCTCCCCATCTTTTTGTGCAATGTTTTGTGATCTCATTGAGGTCTCTGGTTACCTGATATCTTGGGTTTTCCCTCCTGAAAGTGCCGCTGGACTTTTTCCCTCTCACCTAGACTATACCCCATGGTTGTTCATTTAAGTGGGTAACTCATATGCACTTTGATTTTCTGGTACCACTTTCCTTCTGCCCCAAGAAATTCTCTACCTTGATTTAGATAAGGCCAGTAATTTTGGAGAAAACCCCACAACAGTGAAGATTAGAACCATGAAATCATCCCCAAATTTGGTGGGGTCCCTAATGCTCTCTGTCCTCTCCTTTGTCTTTTCTTATTAGATACCTCTTTTATTTCTAAATATTTTTTTTGCTCCTAGTTTCCTACTCAGGCAGGCTCAATCCATTCCCAGTGTTCAACCCTGAGTGTGAATTCATTAAGAAGTTGAGACAGCCAGATATTAACTCCATCATCTCCCAATTCTTGTACTTAAATTCTTATCCACAGCCCACCCATCCTCACCTCATTTCCTCTAGTTTTGGAGGATGGGTGATTCCCTCCCTCTCTGATTATTGGCCAATACCCCCACCATTGTCCATGGTGTTACTGGTCTACCATGACCTTGCTCTGACATATAAAAGCTCAAAGGTCACCTGGAAGGGTTCAAACATTAACTGATTGATTGACCTTCTGGCAGGTGAGTCCTAAATTGGTACAAGAATTCCAGACTTTAACTTCAAGACATCATGACACCGTGATCTAGCTCTGTGGACCAGAATTACAGTCACCTCATCCCTGAGCAAGGAGGAGCCAACAACCTTGTGCCAAATAGAGTTCACCACCAAATGTTCCCATCCATGGAAAGATAGTTTTCATTCCTAACCTTCTGCTCTCACCTCACTTTTGGAAAACACTGCTTGCCCTCGCCCAAAGTTTCCTGTGGAAATGAGTTTAGCGTGAATCAATGCCCCAGTGTAACCATCCTTACCTCTTCATCAGGTTGCTTTGTGGAACGTTAATCATCACCTGTCATGTACCTATCACTCAAGGAAAAGAGATCTTCACACATTCTTGGCAGGTAAAGAGGACCAATCAAGAAAAATAAACATGAATAGCAATGGCATCACTAGAAAAATAAAATATTTAGTGATTAAAAACAAAACTAAACCAAACCAAAAAAACCTACATTTTAGAAGACAAATTAATGGAATCTGAACCCTGACTTGAAAGCTTAGAGAGTAAATTCATTTAAATAAAAATATTCTCGGAGACATATTTTTTAAAAATTTAAGTTAGGTTTCTCAAAATCTGAATCCAAGCCTTTATCACTGCAAAGAAGAACCATTCTGAAAATTGGACAGATGCTAGGAAGTTGGGTTATAATAACAGACTAATGTCTTTTTAAATAAAAAGAATAGCCCCTAAAGAGCTGAAAATGTGGAGGGCGGGTGGAGGGGGAAAGAAAAACACCCTGAAAATATATTTGAATAGAGCTGAGAGCTGGAAAACTGACTTGGTAAATAACAGGCCCTGTCAGATTAATTGGGGGAGGAAGTCGAGTGAATGTGGGTGTGACTCTAATAATAAGATAATGGAGCCCTTCAGATAAAATTGCTGAGACACAAAATCCTGCCTAGGCAGCTGCAAATGTACATTTGAACAGGAGAGTTGGGCTGAGAACATATTTTTCCCTCGTGATTAATAAAATGTATTCAACTTATACTTATATTGATGATGATAATGCTGCTTTATGTTTTATAGTTGATTGTAATTTAAGACCACACAGATAAGAATGTAGGTGACAGTATGGTGTGGTGGAAGGGTATCTGGATTGGGAGTGGGGCAACTTCTTCACATAGCTCACAGACTGAGAAGTGCACAGGTTTCCTCTTGAACTTAGCCTGAGAGTACTCACCTGTGAAATAAGCAGCTAGAACTTAGGGGAGGTGAACAAAGGTATATCTGTGAGTTGGATCTAGTTTTTCTGATACCACCCTGAAATTGCAGACAATATCGTATGTATGTGAAGTTTTCAGGGAGTAGCTTTTATTAGATTCCCAAAGTGGCATGAGGCACAATCTCGATCAAACACTACTAAATCAAATGACGTCTAAGAAACATTCTAGCTCACTGATACTAAATGTAATGGAAGACAGAAATGAGGACTTGAAATATCTTTGTATCCATCAGAATTATAATACTGTCATGCGCCACATCATGACATTTTGGTCAACGTGGGCCACATATATGATGGTGGTTCCATAACATTATAATAGAGCTGAAAACTTCCTATTGCCTAGTGATGTCATGACTGTTGTAATGATGGAGCACAATGCGTTACTCACGTGTTTGTGGTGACGCTGGTGTAAGCAAACCTACTGTGCTGTCAGTCCAATAAAATTTTATATACAGTACATAGTACTTGATAATGATAAAAAACTACTATGTTACTGGTTTATGTATTTATTATATTATACTTTTTATCCTTATTTTAGAGTGTTCTCTTTCTACTTATAAAAAATAAAGTTTGCTGTAAAACAGTATGCCATGTTACACCAGCAGCAGCTTCATACTTCTCATGTTTACCACTTCTCTTGATTGCATTATTTTCTCTTGCGCTTGATTCAAGCTCATGTTGTTTTGTACAGTAACATGTTGTACAGGCCTATAGTCTGAGAGCAACAGGCTATACTGAACAGTCTAAGTGTATAGTAGGCTATAACATCCACGCTTGTGTAAGTACACTCTAGGATGTTCACACAATGATGAACTGTCTAATGGAGCATCTCTCACAATGTATCCCCATCATTAAGCAGCTCACTAATTATAATTGGTTATTTAAATGCAAACTGTCTATTGGGTGAATAGTCATACACAATTCTAATATAACCAGATTATGTTTTACATGGATAAATGTCTTCATTTTGGATTTTCCCTAAAGCAGTCACCACGATGTATGTGTACAGCTGATTTATGGAGAGGGAATCTCAGGGAGTGTAAGTGAGGGATGGGGAAGGTGAGAAGAGAAAGGGGGTGTGGATGACCCAATTATTGCTCTGGGAAGGGGCTCAATCCTGCTGGGTGCTGCTAAGGACCATGTAGAATGCACCTCAGAATTGTCCCAATAAGTTGGAGAAACTGGCATCAATGTATTCAAGGATTCCTGTCCCTCCTTAACTGAGGGTTGTCCCTAAGTGCATAAAATCCAGCTGCTTTGCCCATGCACCCAGGGGTTCCTTTGCATGTGGAGGAACCTTCGGGTAGCGAAGCAGAGACACACAAACATATAGTCAGGAGTGGCCAGCACACACAGGACAGTCATCACAGCTTCCTGAAGCCTCTGAAGGGCTGCAAGGATGTGAGGTGGGGCATGAAAAGACATCAACTGGCACACAGATTCCATTAGATCTCTACTTGGTGACTGTCACCACAAACCAGGAGCCTGTGAGGACTGATGCCAATGCATGGTTAGTAGTGTAGGCCTTGTACACTGCCCACACTCACATCTTGGCTCTGCTGTGTGGCCCTGTGCAAGTTAGGTGGAATCTCTGGGCCTCAGTTTTCTCATCTGTAAAATGGGCATCCATTTATCCAATAACTGTTCATACACCATGTGCTGGTCTACATGCTGGTGTTAGGATGTGACCACACAGGTGAAGCTTACATCCTGGAGGTGAGGGCACATTATAAAAATAGTAAATAAAGTGCAATAGGCCAGGTGGGGATGACAGGATAGAATCTTGGAAACCATGGGAAAGGGGGTGTTATTGTAGAGACGTAGAAAAGTAAGACTTTCTGGGAAGATGACCCTTGAGTAGAGACACAAGTGAGTGAGGGGGTAAGTTGTGCAGAATCTGGAAAAAGAATGTCCTCTGTGGAAGAAACAATGAATGCGATAAGTACCCATAGGGACGTGAGACCCAAATTGATTAGTGTATACATAGGAGGCTCAGAGGAGGAGCCCAACACATGGGATATTATTATTATTATTATTATTATCATCATCATCATCATTATTTTTTATTATTATTACCTCCATTTCCATTATCACATTGTTATTAGACTTATTTGAGTATCCTTTGATGTGTGCTTGACTTGCAAAATAACCACACTCCCTTTTGAAGGTAGTTCCTTGAGACAAAATGAGAGCTGCTCACCCCCAGGAATCCAGGGTCAGTAAAATTGTATGGATCTCTAAGTATTATTGTTATAATATTATTTCAAGCACAACAACCTGAACTATCGAAGTGGGAGGGGTCAGGTTCCAATAAGACAGAATCAATTGGCCCTGAGCAGTGGCATGCCATCTTCAGAATGGGTGAGCTGCTTATGCAGAGCTGGGTACTTGTTACTTGTCCTCACAGAGGGAGGACAGGAGAGAGGGAATTGGTGGCTTCCAGAGTGAATGAGAAAGAAAAGTTCTTTCCAGGCAGCCAGGCAGCCCGAGACCAAGGAGTGCACCATGCACAAGGAGGAGCACCTCTTTTTCCTGTGGGATCAGGACCCAGCCTGTGCCAGCATGCAGTGTTGGGAGCAAGCAGGGTGTCTGCCCCTCCACCCCTGCCCCAGGCCTCTGGGTCAGACAATGACACTAGAAGGGGCCCTGCTTTTCGCAGGCCAATTCTAGGGGTTTTTTTCCCACAAAAATGGAAACAACAAAACATGTATTGAGCCCCAACTATGGGAGCACAAAGATGAGAGGTAAACAGCTAAGCCTGCATACCCCTCTGTTAGTTTCCTAGAGCAGCCATAACAAAGTATCACAATGGGGGCTTAAAGCAACAGAAATTTATTCCCTCACAGTTCTGGAAGGCCAGAAGTGTAAAATCAAGATGTCTGCAGTACCCAGCTGCTTCCAAAGCCTCAAGGGAGGATCCTTCCCACCTCCTCCAGCTTTCCATAGCCCCAGACATTCCTTGCCCTGTGATAGTGTCACTCCCATCTCTGTCTCCATCTTCATGTGACATTTTTGTTCTGTGTCTGCATTTCTTCTCTTTCTATAAGAATACCAGTTATATTGGATCAGGACCCACCCTGATAACCTTATTATAATTTGATTACATCTGCAAAGACCTTATTTCTAAAGAAGGTCACATTCACAGGTCCCAGGGGTTAGGACTTCAACATGCCTTTCAGGGAAACACAATTCAACCCATAACACCTTCTGGTGGGAGACTTTGCGTTCCTGTATACTAACAATGAAATCTCAGAAAAATGAATTTTAAAATATTTCTTTTGCAATTGCATAAAAAAAATGAAATACCTAGAAATAAACTTAACCAACAATGCAAAAGACCTATACACTGAAAACTATATGACATTTTTAAAGAAATTGAAGAAGACACAAAGAAATGGAAAGATATTCCGTGTTCATGGATTGGAAGAATCAACATAGTTAAAATGGCCATATTACTCAATGCAATACACAGATTTAATGTAATCCCCATCAAAATCCCAAAGGCATTTTGTAAAGAAATTGAACAAAACATCATCATATTTGTATGGAACCACAAAAGACCCGAATACCCAAAGCAATCCTGAGAAAAAAGAATAATGCTGTAGCTATCACACTATCTGACTTGAGCTTGTACTACAGAGCAACAATAATCAAAACAGTATGGTATTGGCAGAAAAACAGACACACAAACCAACTTAATAGAATTGAAAACCCTGAAATAAACCCACATAAATATGGACAGGTAATTTTCGACAAAGGAGCCAAAAACAGTGTAGAAAAGAAAGCCTCCTCAATAAATGGTGCTGGGAGACTTGGAAAGCCATGTGCAAAAGAATGAAACTTCACTGCTATCTGTCACCATGTACCAAAATTAATTCAGAATGAATCAAAGACCTAAACATAAGACCTGAAACAATAAACTGCATAGAAGAATACATAGTTACTAAACTTATGGATCTGGGGTTCAAAGAGGATTTTATGAATTTGACCACAAAGCCAAGGGAAGTAAAAGCTGAAACAAATGAATGGGACCATATCAAACTAAAAGCTTCTGCACAGCAAAAGAAACCATTGACAAAGAGGCAACCAACAGAATGGGAGAAGATTTTTGCAAGCAATGTCTCCAATAAAGGGCTAATATCCAAAATATATAAGGAAATCATACAAAGCAACAACAGAAACAAACAATCCAATTAAAAAATGGGCAGAGGACCTGAATAGACATTTCTCCAAAGGGGACATACAGATGGCCAATAGACATATGAAAAGATCCTCAACATCATTAATCATCAGAGAAATGCAAATAAAAACCACAATGAGATATCACCTCACACCTGTTAGAATGGCTGTCTTCAACAAGACAAATAATAACCAGTGTTGGAGAGGCTGTGGAGAAAAAGGAACCCTCATACACTTTTGGTGGAAACGCAGATTGGTGCAGCCACTATGGAAGGCAGTGTGGAGGTTCCTCAAAAAATTAAGAATAGAATTACTGTATGACTCAGCAGTCCCTCTCCTGGGTATCTACCAAAAAAAATCTGAAAACATGTATCCATAATGATATACGTGCTTCGATGTTCATTGCAGCTTTATTTACAATGGCCAAGACATGGAAACAATCAAATTGTCCTTCGAAAGATGATTGAATAAAGAATATGTAGTATGAGTACACAATGGAATACTATTGTTCCATAGGAAGCAATGGGATATTTGCTACAACATGGATGGATCTTGAGATTATTATGCTAAGCAAAATAAGTCAGATAGAAAATCAAGAACCATGTGATTTCACTGATATGTGGCATATAAAACTGAAAGCAACAAAGGAATAAGACAAACAAATAAAGAAACAAAAACGTATAGACATAGACAATAGTTTAGTGGTTACCAGAGCGTAAGCAGGGAGGGGGGTGATAGATGAGGGTAAATGGGATCAAATATATGATGATGGAAGGAGAACTGACTCTGGATGGGGTGAACACACAATGTGATATATAGATGATGTATTTCAGAATTGTACCTTTGAAACCTATATAACTGTACTAACAATTATCACCCCAATAAAATTTAATTGAAGAAGAAAAAGGAAAAAGAAAATAACCCAGTAAGCCAGGGTTTGAAAGAAAACAAAGTTTGGGGTTTTTCTCTTTTCTTGACCTCTTATTTCTAATTCCCTCCCTTATTTATCAGCAAATGAAACCAATGGTCTCTCAAAAATCATGAGTTGATGGTGGCAATTCTTGTACAGCTGAGTCTGAATATGGTTGGGACTCAGTCCCATACAAATATCCAAAAGGCTGTCCCCATTCCA
>NW_017732288.1:311594-314390 GCF_001890085.2 Hipposideros armiger | reverse complement strand
TCATCTTTGTGAATTAGCCCCCTTGGTATAAAACCCGAGGGTTAAGAGTTAGAGGCAGACACCAAACCCACTCTGAAGCACTAACATGACCCACAGTGAGCCCGTTCTGGCACCTGACAGTTGTGCTCTCACTCATTACTCACAGTATTGAGCACAACATCATCACCCCCATTTCATAGAGGAGGACACTGAGGGCAGAGCGGTTCAATCATTTACATGGCTGACAAGTGGCAGATCAGGATGTCAAAGCCTGTAACAGCCCCAATGTGCTGCCTGCCTGTCCTCCTCTTGGCCCTCCATTCCCTTTGGACAGTGGCCCACATGAGACCAAGTTAAGCCACTGATCCCGGGTCCTGTCCCATAGCATGGCTCACAGCTCTACCTAAACTGCCCTGTACAAATGGTATCTTCCTGTTTCAGAACCACTCTCTTCTAGAGATGTAAACCCATCTTCATTCATTGTCCAGCATTTACTGACACTCAGGCCAAGTTGGGCAAAGCCATACCCAGGAATATTGTTACCAGTCCTGTCATAAAACAAGTAATTAGGAGCATGTGGCCACTTGCAGTCTGATGAAGTACACCAGGCAGCTGGAGCTGGGTCCATTGTCCTGTTGATGTACCACTAAACTCCAGCAACATCTGTTCCTTTTTCTATTCTATTATCTTTATTATTGCCAGAACTCACTTTCCAAAGAAACAAAACAAAAACCAAACTAAATCTCCCATAGTTATAGACCATCTCTACTTATAGACCATCAGCCACCAATAACACTGATCACTCAGATAGCACTTACTGATTGTGGAATAATACTCTGATAGGCTGCATGCATTAACTCAGTCTTCAGAACAGCCCTACAAGGTAGGTGCTACTNGAACCAGAAGCCTAAGGGTCTTCCTGTCCTCCCCCACCCCTGCCAATCCCATATGGAACCTTATGGTTTTTACCTTTATGTGTCCTCACCAATCCATTCCTTCTCTTCTAAGCCAGCATCATTTCTTTCGTGAATGATGGTGGTCATCATATATAATTAGTCAGCATTTCTTGGGTCTTATACATTCTTAAAACTACAGCCAAAGTGGTCCACTAAAATGCAAATCCAATCACTTTGAAACCCCCATCCCAGAAAATATAAACCAAACTCCTTGGTGAAGTGTAAACATCTTGCGCTTTCTGCTGCTGTCTAACCTCTCAAGCCCCCTCTCCCACTGGCCCCCTTATCATACGCAGGCCTGTCTCCTGAGATAGCCACCCTTCTCCCCCTCAAGTGCCATTGCAGGTTGACACTGTCCATGTTCCCAGCCAGGAACCACTAGGACCACACCTAGAGTCAAAGTTGGGTTTATTACCTGTTGCAGGTAAGGAGACCTCAGGCCATGGAGAGCTTTGCACATCTCAGTAGGAGGGTGCTGGGAGGAGCTTGAGATGGAGTTCTCACTGGTGTTAGGTGATTGGGGAAGGGCCAAGGAAGCAGGGGTGTCTGGATTGGATGCTGTCAGAAAGTAAGGTTATGCCATGATTGGGTACCAAATAATTTTTGTATAAGAGTGAGAAGAATGGAGCAGAACTCAAGCTATTAGTAGTAAAGAAACAGCAGCCAATCCCACTGGAAGGGAGAAGGGAATGTGTCGTCATGTCTGTGCTTTGCACAGTGTTCCTATTTTTGTCTGTGCTCAGACACATGACAGAGGGGTCTTGATTTTGCTCACTCCATCGTGGCTATAGAATAAATAGCTTTTCCTGATGCTGTTTCCTGTGAAATGGTGTATATTCACTCTGCCCTGGCTGTTAGCACCAGGCCAACCACCAGCTGACAGCTTTCCAGAGCGCTTTCCTTTTTTCACCTCTGATTTTCAGCTTCTTCTTTGTTATTGGCACCTGGGAATTTTCCTGATTTCTGTACAAGCTTATCTCTGCATGAAGAGAATATTTCTTGGATTTTATTGAGCATTTTNAAGTTGTGTCGAAGTCCTTCTTCAGATGTTTAACACCTGCTCAGATAACCCCCTAATCCATCCACAGTTGCAATCAGTATCTGTCATTGTTCATTTGGATAAATAGGCTAGCATGTCACTGTACCTGTTCTTCTTTGAGTTAAGTAGACTTTTGTAAATAACAATGGTCCTAATTCCTAATCCAAATGAATGTCAGGTTGTTGTCTTAGTGGGAATTATATGCAAGCTCCCCTTGTTTCTGTCCCTTGTTATACCTCCCATGCCCATTTAGAGAATCCAGTAAATTAACACAGCAAGACTAATCCTCAAATCCCTCTTGCTTGATATATCCAGCAAATAGATGACTTCACCATCATTTCCCCATCTTCCAGAAATTGGAAAAGCAATTGTAGCACCAGCCTGCACTACCAGCACAGTGGAATCCTCAGACAACCCCTTTTGTCCACACTCCAGCATTGGCAAGAGGGAGAGGTGACATTTATTTTGTCAAAACAGTGTATGGACTTGATCTTTGGCTGATGGCTATATTATCCTGCTACTTAAAAAAATAGTGCTAATGTATTGAAGGTAATCCATCCCCTCTTAAATAATGAATTATTTGATATTACTTTTGCTTTGGACAAATCCAGAAAGGAGAAAACTCAACCCACAGGAAGAAGATAGCCAAATTCTAAGATCAGACCTAACTGCTTATCTGAAGGGCAAAGGTTAATACAGGGAGTTCAAGATTTAAAAGAGATCTCCCTCTTTGAGCCAAATTGACTGGACATCAACTTCCATTTAAGAAGCTAATAGGAAGTAAATTGAACTTCTATTTGGTGCCTAATGAATGCCTTGTAG
>NW_017732288.1:303202-304289 GCF_001890085.2 Hipposideros armiger | reverse complement strand
TTTCAATTACTTCTTATTAGTTCTTAGCTCTGAGAGATTTCAAAGTTAATTATTACCCAAGCTATTTTCTTGACAAATTCTGTAATAGAGATAACATTAACTTATTTTTGCAAACTAAGGTAAAACAAAAGATACCATATTTAAATGTTAATAACCTTAAAAGACACGTCTATTTAACTAAAAGTTACACAGCCTTAGGACCAAATATTTTCTTGGATCACATGATCCTGAGAAGTACTTGAGTTAGTTTTTATTATCTTAATAAACATAAGCACTTAATCTCTTATTTTTAAGCCAATCAAATATTACGAACTGGTAATGCCATCCAGAGGCAAAAACTTTATAATATATATAAAACACAGACAAGTACAGATTAGTGACCATATATATAAACAGAACCACCAACAATTGAAGAGAGGACCTAAGATCTTATAGTTGCCCTTACAACTTCAAAGAAGCTGTAACAAGGAATGGGAGCGGGGCCTTGCCACCTGGGTTTAAAAGTGCCTCTTTTTTCTCTTCATTTACCTCAGCCTCAAGTGGAGGCTGCAGCAGCCCTTTGTTTACATTTCAGGTTATCTGCAAGATCCTGAAAGATACTGAGCATTAGAAAAATCTTTCAAGGCTTACTTTTGCCAAGTTCCTGAATATACAGTTGGTGTACAAAACAATTTTAACTTCAAAAATAGTATAATAATTTAAAGACCCATTAAGAGGCTACCTTTCCTTAGAATTTAGAACAAATATGGGCCAAGCAGTGTTACAATAAAACTTCATTGGCTTATAATTGTAAGTTGACCAGTTTGCTAATACTTGACCTAGGGGGCTCTCAGAAGGTATAGATAAAGACTTCCCCATCAGCTTGGTGTCTAAGACACAAATAGAAAAAAAAAAAAAAAGAAAAAGGGAAAAGACAGACCAGAGGCAAATAAAACAAATAAGTTATATAAACCAGAATAGTTACCGAACCAAATCCTCTTGAAATGAGGAGCTGGGATTCAAAACCCAGTCTCTGACCAGCCCAGTATCACAGATTTGCCTCAGACAGAGAGGCCCAGGTTGGCTTCAAAGAGGCCCCATATTGGCA
>NW_017732288.1:290883-293505 GCF_001890085.2 Hipposideros armiger | reverse complement strand
TGTGAGAAATAAATTTTAAAAAGGCAAGTAAAATACTAGTGCAGGGCCTGGGAGAAGTAGATCCGGTTGTGGAACGTGCAGATGCTCGCCACGCACAAACTGAACCATGTTGTTCGCTTCAGGATAAACAAGATCCAGCCCTGACCCCCATGTTTTTATTCCATGTTACAAAGAGAATTTCAAGTCATTGATTAATTTAAAAGACCTCATGGATATTTCAGATTGTAGAATATTTGTGCTCAAAAGGACAGTTTTTTGGGTGTTTTTGTTTTTGTTTGTTTTTGAGCTATCTTATTTAACAAAGAAGTCACTAGAGGCTCAGAGAAATAAAAATGTCTTGAAGAAAAGTAGACTGCTGGTACTGCAGAGCCAGAACTAGAATCCAGCCCTCCGTTTCCATTTTGTTACAAAAGAGGAGGTTCAGTGAATGTGACACTGGGCACCTGAGGCCCTCCGCGCTGGAACCCTTAGTGCTGATGGCACATCGGATGTGCCAAAGTACTTTCTGCCCTGGCAGGGACTAAGGGGCTCAGCCAGCCTTTGGGCATCAATACACATGGGCATTGATATACTCTCCCATTCCTCAGAGAGGGGAGGTGTGGATGCTGCATGTACCAAGTGTCAATCATGTGGGGGCAATGCAAGGAGTCAGGAGCCTAGCAACCTCCCCTGGGCTCACATTTCCCAGATCATCCTGGCCTACCTGCACTCACTTTCTTCATATTGTTCCCGGGGGTGAGGGACTTTGAGTAGGATGCTTGTGACACTGTCAATCTCCAATCTGCTTCAAACCACGACAGTCAGCTATATCCGAATGAATATTTCCATCTGCAGTCAGCAGATGAAAATTTCCAGAAAAATAGTTTAGGAAAGAAGATGTACATTTTTCTATATTTTTGTGGTTTTCAAGAATGAATAACAATAGGAAATTTTTATGCCTAAAAATACATAAAGTCATTTATATACAAAGCAGTTCAAATTGTTATTATTAAATGCATAAAATAGTCAAAATATCAACTTTTTGTGGATTTTTGAGACATTAACAAAAACTTGAAATCACTTAACGCAGTGAAAGTGTTAATTCACTCTGAGTGTTCCTGTGTTTGTCTCTCTTTCTCCACTCTGTCCATCTTCACCCACATTTAAAATAGTCTGACTTGGGATGCCTTTTCTGAGCCTGTCTGGCCAATTTGCTGGTGATTACTTCTGCTACCTAATCCACTGACCACGCAGCCATGAAGCTTGTTAGTTTGATTAGGAAGTGAGAGAGAGCTACAGACCCAAACCTTTGGAAAGAGATTTCAGGCACGCACAAACCACCCACATGATGGTGACCCAGGGCCCAGGAAAAGTGCACTTAACTACTTGGACATAGGGAGGTGGAGGAAATAGATTCTGCTCATCCCCTACAAGAGAAAATTGAAAAGAAAATGGTGACACTCACTGGAGAGAGCTGCAGACACACTGCATTATCCCTGGGGATGACTCCTCTGGGACATCTTCTTAGGCTCAATAGCCTCAGGTGGCCTGGCTCTGCCAGAGGCTGGGCTCCTGGTGACACATGTGTATGTCCAGGAGTCGAACGCCTTCTCTATAGGGCCAGGGAGGTCTTGAAGGAACGTTCTAAGGGATGTGCTCTGTATCATTGCAAGGCCTTCACATGCCCTGNTCCATCTCAAAAGTTTGCCGACCACTATTCAAGAAGAAAGGTACTGGCATAGAAGTTACTGGGGCAGACAACTGCACCTAACTTTAGGTTAGCTTTTTCTTATATAGGAAATGGTAGGTAAATTTTCTTACAGCAGGAGATGTGATGTATATATAGACTAAGGTCATTTGATTGACATATGTTGGTTATATAACTAGTTTCTTTCTGTGCATGCTCTTACCCAGAATGTATACAGAAAAACCCATAGAGATGTGGCAAGCCTTAATGTTCATTTTATTTTAATTGTATTATAATAAGGCTAGAGTTTAAGTAACAGACAGGTTTTAACAGTTTGCGCATGTGTGAGGAACCAGTTAATACTAGTTGGGTCTTATCTCCTCTTTTTAGGAGTGTTTGGACATCTTTGATTTATTTCTAGAGGAAGAGCCTCGGTGGTTCCTGGGGAGGGGATGCAGGCCTGGGCAGTCCCCCTTCAGGCTCACTTTTATTAATGCTTTTTTTGCTTCATCAGTCACTGTCACCTTAGACAGCCTCTGTTCCATCACCCCAAGCCCCTTGTTTCCAGAACAAACTAGGCCATTTAGCAATTTTGTCTTTTTGTACAACATATTTTCTTCGTTAAAACATTGCCCTCCCCCTTTTGGGCTTGGTGAGCACTGACCTCTCCTCCCAGGGAAGTCATCTTTAATCATCTCATAACTGTGAGGCTTGGTCCTCTCATGTCAGAACCACAATATGCACATAAATCACCAGGGAGCCTGTTAAAATGCAGGATTTCAGGCTCTGACTGCTGGTCTTGGGCAAGGCCTGAGCTTCTATATTTTAACAAGATCCCAGGTGAGGCTGGTGCAGCTGGTCCAGGGCCACACTATGAGCAGCCAAGTGGGTCTATAGCATCATCTTTGCTCCTCCCCGTTGTAGTGCTTGGGCCTCCACATCCCAGGGTGGAGGAC
>NW_017732288.1:289497-290473 GCF_001890085.2 Hipposideros armiger | reverse complement strand
AGCATCGGGAGTCCAAGAATGTTAGAAATAGTAAAAACCCCCAAATCACAATTTGTTCTTCAAATGAGAAAGCAAATCCTCAGAAGGATGAAGCACTATACTCAAGGTCACATCATCAGTTAAGGACAAAATGAAAAGATGGACCTAAATGTATTAAATAATCCCTATTCTTTCTATATTGTCATGAGAAATTAAACATATAGTTAGTTCTGAAAGGAAAAACAAAAAGATTTGAGATTCAAAGGATCTAAGAGTTACCTCTTTGCCTGCTGCCAGTAGCTGTGCATGGCGTCCCCAAGCCTTCCCCCTCTTTCCTTCTTTCCTCCCTCCCACTCTCATCATCATGGAACCTGCAGGCTGGTGGTTTTCTACTGTTATTGTTATAATTTTATAGATGAGAAAATCCTGAAGGTCAGCAGGGGAGCACTAGGGCATGGAACTAGAAAAAGCTGACCTCAGACTCAGAAACCAACACTGAATCACCCTGTACTCTGTCAACAACTTAGAAAAAATACAGCGTGGAAGTGTTCTTATACAAACAGCCCTGCCCCTTGGCTAGCAGCTGTTTCTCTGTACAGTGTCCTGCAGCACAGTACCATTCCCTCCCAGATAGCCTAATGAAGTCTTAATAACCCCAGACACTGATACTGCCTGGGGAGGCTGCCCATTAGGTGTCACTAATGTCAACCGAACAGACCTGCCACAAAGCGAAATTACTGTATTAAGAAACTGAAGCCTAGTCTGCCCTGCTGAATGCAGAAATTTATTAGAGAAAATGTGCTAAAATCAGTTCCAACCTTGTATCACAATGCTACTTTGCTTTATGAGGGAGAAGATAAACTGAACATAAGTAATGGCTACAAGAAGTTTAAAGAGGTGGATGTATGCGTGAGTGTGCACATATGTAAATGTGTGTGGATATGCTGGTGGGAAGCAGGGGTGCATGTGAGGTGAAGAGGGGTGAGTGGGCATAATG
>NW_017732288.1:262498-287273 GCF_001890085.2 Hipposideros armiger | reverse complement strand
CATCTTCACCCACATTTAAAATAGTCTGACTTGGGATGCCTTTTCTGAGCCTGTCTGGCCAATTTGCTGGTGATTACTTCTGCTACCTAATCCACTGACCACGCAGCCATGAAGCTTGTTAGTTTGATTAGGAAGTGAGAGAGAGCTACAGACCCAAACCTTTGGAAAGAGATTTCAGGCACGCACAAACCACCCACATGATGGTGACCCAGGGCCCAGGAAAAGTGCACTTAACTACTTGGACATAGGGAGGTGGAGGAAATAGATTCTGCTCATCCCCTAAAAGAGAAAATTGAAAAGAAAATGGTGACACTCACTGGAGAGAGCTGCAGACACACTGCATTATCCCTGGGGATGACTCCTCTGGGACATCTTCTTAGGCTCAATAGCCTCAGGTGGCCTGGCTCTGCCAGAGGCTGGGCTCCTGGTGACACATGTGTATGTCCAGGAGTCGAACGCCTTCTCTATAGGGCCAGGGAGGTCTTGAAGGAACGTTCTAAGGGATGTGCTCTGTATCATTGCAAGGCCTTCACATGCCCTGTCACCACTAGTAGCCTCAGTTTCTCCATATCTCCTATGAAGCTGGTGACTCACTGGACTGCTGCTCTCTCACTGCTGTATTCTAAAAGGTAGACCCACACAGGATTCTTCCCCTGGCAAGCATGATGAACAGCATCTAATGGTGTGCAAATCCCAGTGGAAGCTAATGGAGGGGAGGGACGAAGCAAAAGAGAGAACGATCAGATGGAGTCTGAATTCAGCCCAAAGTTCCCTCACTTCTTTCTGGAGCAGGGACCAAGACCACCACTGATTTTACACTAAGACCCAAGCACTATTATTTGACCCCCCCAACATCTCTGAAGTCTGTTGGGCCATCATTATTTTGTGAATGAGGACTCTGAAGCAGGAGAGTTTAATCCTGTGTTCAGGATATCCGGCTGAGGAGCAAACTCGGGGCCACGTGTCTCCACAGTGGTGCTGCCTTAGCAAGAGGACACAGGATCACTTGGCCCTTGGGTTCTGAGAGAATATTCTGGCTGTGGCACCATGGTGTACTCATAAGCAGAGTACAGGGGAGGCCAGCCTCCTCCTGCCCTTCCCTAGAGGTTAACACCCCCCCGTGGAGAGAGAATGCTGCTCTAAGGGATCAGAAAGATGTTTGTGGGTAACTGCCACATGTGCTCACTGTTATAGGAGACATAAATGGAAATTGGGGTCCCCAACAACACCTTAGGGTATGCAAGGTATGTTGTATGAGTGAGGAACAGGGAAGTGGGGTGGTTTCTGTCAGGACACCTGTGAATTGGCACTGGTGGTTTCTTTTGGGTCATTTACCCTCCCACACACATGTTAAATCAGCTTGTCAAGTCCTGTGAAAAATCCTGGTGAGGATTTTGTTGGAATTCTATTATACTGAGTGATCAGTTTGAGGACGCTTGCCAACTCTATCATACTGAGATTTTCTGCCATACACATGATATATCTCTCCACTTATTTAAGACGTTTATAATAACTTTCAATAAAGTATCATACATTTTCACGTTAAGATCTTACATTTTAAAATTGTATTTCTAGGTTCCTTATATTTGTTGGCCATTGTAAATGAAATCTTTTAATTGCATTTTCTAATAACAGTTGTTTCTAACAGAGTACAAAATACTGTGGACCTTAATATACAGTCCTCATATTTAACAACAATGTTAGGTTCTATTATTATATCTCGTAACTTGCCTATAGAATCGTTGTGCTTTCTAGGTAAACAATCATACCATCTGCAGTAATGGAAGCTTTGTTCTTCCAGGTCCTTAGGCCTTTGGTTTGCTTATTGCTCTGACTGCAATATCCCACAGAGTATGAATAGAAGTGCTGGGTGCTGGGCATGCTTGTGTTCCTCCTATTTTTAAAGGCAATGCTTCCAACATTTCATACTTAAGTAGGATTTTTTTTTCAGGCCTTTCTGGCAGATATCTTGTATCAGACTACAATATTTTTTATTGATTTCTAGTTTACTAAGTTTTTAGCATATAATTTTTTTCAGATTTATCAAATGATTGTTCTGCTTTCATTGGGCTAACCATATTGTCATTTTCCTTTAATTATTAAAGTGATGAATTACATTATTTAATTTTCTAATGTTTAACCAGCACTGTGTTCTGTAATAACTTCAACTTAGTCATGAGTATTATCTTTTCTTATATAATGCAATACTTTGTTTAAACAATTTGCATCTATGTTCCTGATAGAGTTTGGTCTGATTCTCCTTCCCTTTATCTGGTTTGGCATCAGAGTTAGACCAGCTCAATGAAAGGGGACCTCCTTCTGTGGAAGGGTTTGCATAAAACAGGAATTGTCTGTCCCTAGGGAATTATCTGTGGATCCAGGGTATTGTGGAGTCTGTATACAACTACAGCTTGGTTTCAAATCCTGGCTCTCCCTTTTGTGTGAGTCTGGGAAGTTCACTTAACCTCCCCATTCCTCTTCACTCACCAGTGGATTGAAATAGTATACCACCCACAAGGGGTAGTCATTGTGACAGTTAAATAAGCCAATGAGAATAATGCCGGACACGTGACAATTGTGCAAAGGAAGAGTCATTATGAGTTAAAATAACTCACTGGGAAACTAAGTGCAGAGATTCATTTGTGGGAAATTTTTTAAATACTTATTCAGTTTATTTAATGACAAAATTGATAGGATTTAGTCAACTCTTCTATTTCTTCTCCCTTTAATCTTGATCATTTATAGTTCTCTGAGGATGTGTCCGTTTTACCTAAGTTTTCAAATTCATATTTTATTTTATTAAAAGTTTTAATTCTTTACTACATNTAGATTGTTGGAGCAAAAATTAATATAAGACCCAGTCTTATTTTTGGGGAAACACTTTCAGATAAGTAAAACACCAACTTGACACACCTGCTCATAACTGTTAGTCAGCAGCCTATGTAATAAAGACACTCTGGTTTATAATTTCTCCTTTTTGTTTAACTTAACGGCCTATGTACAGCTACAACATGCATTCAGTGATGAGCAGCCAGGACTGATAAAAAGAAAAAAACATGAATTGCAACCACTCAAGCTTAAGAACCAATTTTAGCCAACAGTGCTTCACCCATCAGAAAACTGATCCCACTAGTTTCCCCTTGATGTTCCCCAAAGCTTCTAGTATTGGGAATAGAATAGGGCTAGAAGCAAGCATGCTGTGAAGAAAGGGAAGACAGGGAAGAGTATGGCTGTGTTAATTCAATGATTTGAAATACTCTTCCACTGGAGAGTGTGGCCAGCACCGAGGCTGGGTGTTCAAAGACACAGGGTGGGTGATGTCCTGTGAGGGTATGGTGTGGTGAGAACTCTGGGAGCGAAGGCCTTAGGAGAACAGAAAGAGCCCAAGAGATCAGAAAGGACTTTCCTGAGCATGTCAAAAGCTGCTTCAGGAACTCTGTTATACGCAGACTTCTGTTCACAGAACTACTTCTATTATTTTAGGTAGAAACAAGCTTTTCCTTTAAGGCTAATGTAGTAAGCATCATGGATCACCCTACAATTCACAGTGCTTAAGCATCGGGAGTCCAAGAATGTTAGAAATAGTAAAAACCCCCAAATCACAATTTGTTCTTCAAATGAGAAAGCAAATCCTCAGAAGGATGAAGCACTATACTCAAGGTCACATCATCAGTTAAGGACAAAATGAAAAGATGGACCTAAATGTATTAANAAGTGATAGCCCCCTTCCCCCAATCTACTGCCCCTCTGACATCGCATATAGCTGTTACAATTCCATTGACTGTTTTCAATGCTGTACTCCACATCATATATATATATATATATATATATATATATATATATATATATATATAATTACAGTTGAATATATAATATAATATACAATTATATATATATATAATTATAGCTAAATAAATAATTATAGTTAAAATTCAATATTATTCAGCTTCAGCTTCAGGTGCACAGCACAGTGGTCAGGCATCTACACAGTCCATGAAGTGGTCTCCCTAATAAAACAACTGCCCATCTGACACACTACAAAATCTTTACAACATTGTTGATTATATTCCCCAAACTGTCTTTCATATCCCCATGGCAATATTATGGCTACGAATTTGTACTTTTTAATCCTTTTACCTTCTCCCCCAACCCCACCCCACTCCCATCTAGCAACCATCAGTTTTTTTCTCTGTATCTCTCAGACTATTTTTGTTTAGCTTGCTCATTTATTCTATTCTTTAGATTCCACATATAAGTGAGATCATATGGCATTTGTCTTTCTCTGTCTGACATTTCACTTAGCATAATGTTCTCTAGGTCCATCCATATTGTTGCAAATGATAAGATTTCATTCTTCTTTAAGGCTAAGTAATACTCCATTGTATAAATGTACCACAGTTTCTTAACCCAGTCATCTGTCAATAGGCATTTTGGTTGTTTCCATGTGTTGGCTATTGTGAGTAGCACTGCAATAAACATAGGGGTGCATATATATTTTTTGAATTAGCATTTTGGATTTCTCTGAATAGATACCCAAGAGTGAAACTGCTGGGTCATAAAGTAGTTCCCTTTTTAATTTTTTGAGATACCTCCATATCATTTTCTATAGTGGCTGCATCAATCTACAATCCCACCAACAGTGGCTGCATGATGGTTCCCTTTTCTCCACATCCTCACCAGCTCTTGTTGTTTGATTTATTGATGATAGCCATTTTGACCATTCACCCTGCACCACACTCTCTGAAAGTGGGGCTCTGGTTGGCTTATCGTGACACTGTTCTACACCATGACTGGACTGAGCCTTTGTAATGTGCCTTCTCATTGGCTGCTGGCCTTGTTTCACCTGGGGCAAGCTAGATTCTGATCCTACAGTGCCTGGGATGGCAAGATCCCAGGTCAAAAAGCATGATCCTGTTCCCAATCTCTTAGCCTTAGACTTCCAGGGGCCTTGGCCATGACAACAGTCAGTCCTCAAGGCTCTGGGCCTGCCATGCTCTGGTTAGGGTCTGTCTCTGTGGACAATGCAGGGCTCTGGGTTGACTGAGCATAAACCCCTGTTGTTAGCTCCCTGGCTTCTACTCCAAGAAGCTAAATCCTCTGACCATGGGACATTCTCAATGCACAGAGGGAGACCCATCTTTGCCTGCAAGAAGCACCTTTCCTATAGGGAGAAAGGTATTACTGTTACTCAAATTAGCATACTATGTGACAGGAGAAAGTGTCTGAGGTGCTTCAAATTTGTAGAATAAAATCCAGGGATCGGGATTCTGGAATGTTTCGGCTCCTCTTCAGACCACACCAGTTTTGCAGTGAGGGAGGGGAGAATGACAGAACCAGAACCTTAGGGTTCTGTTTAATAGACTATATGGATTCTCTCTGCTCTTCCTTTTCTTTTCCTGGTGCTGCCCTGAGAGACGGACACAGGTCCATGGTGGATGAAAGGCTATAGTCCCTGTCTTCTAGACAGCAGGGGCTTCTTTCCTCTTCTATTGATTGGTGCTTTCACAAGTAATACCTGCTGGGGCAACTAAATTTCTGCATCTGGAAATTGACATCACAATGCCACTTGCCATCAGAATCAAAGGAAGGAAAGGACACCATCTGCTTTGAAAAATTCTCTACCATAATACCAGCCTGACCTTTTTATCTTGATATGTGAACTATCTTGCCAGAAACCATGTTAGAGGAAGAGGCTAAATCTTTATTCCATAAATTTGGCTTTCCTTGCTGTGTTCAGTTTAGGATGGGTCGACTTTAGATAAAATTTAATAAGATGCTATTTCTGGTCTGAAATGACATTATCACAGGAGGCACCACTGGCCTCTGGTTATGGTGAAGAATACACAATTTTCTCTGAAATGTCATTTTCTTCCTGGGGAAATCTATATTCTGTGATGTCATTTCATCACAGCCATAGAGTGTCCATTTCAGTTTCAAAGTGTTTCTTTCCTACACTCATCAGAAGATGAATTAAAGAGGAGATAGATTTATCTCTTGTGTTTAATCAATTTAGGAGAGCTCTTATAATTGTTTAATGAATACTTTCTGAAATCATTGCTTGTTGTGTAGGCAGAGAGACAAATACCACATGCTGTTCTATTAAAGTTATTTTTGCTATTTGGAAAAATATGTCAACACAGAATAGCTATATCTGTGGCTAATCTCTAAAAAATAATAGTTGAACTGACATCACTTCTATTAACTTTAGGAAAAACTGTCCCTGTCTTTAGGTTGAAAAGGAAAAAAAACTGCTAATGCATTTCCTTGTCTGGAGCAGAATCTTGTGGGAGTTGAGCAAAAATGAACTTGGTAATAATCATTATTTCAACTCAGAAGGAGACTGGGTTTGATTTAACTCTCCTTCGGGGGCAACTGATCTCACAGATTCATTGCACACAAATTTTCAAATATCTAACAGTTAACTTAAGTATCGTGATTCATCACGTCTGTATCTTCCCCCTCTACCGTAACCTATCACCAGTCGTGTTTGTGACTTAGTACAGTAAAAACGTATTTCATTGCAGCATCTTTAATCTCACAGATTCGTTGCACCTATTTGAGATGTTTTTTATATTTTCGCAACAGATTTTTTTTTGTATAGTACTATCCTTTCAGACATTCCAGAAAGAGATTGTAAATATAGTTTTATTATTGAAACTTAGCAATCAGGTGTTTTATTTTCTAATTAATCTGACAGATTTGTTGCACCTGTTTAGGGTAATCTTTTTCCTTTGTAGGTTTTACCTTCTAAAATGGCTCAACCTGAAAGATTTTATAATCTAGATGACCCAGAAGATGCTGAGATACTGCTACAGATGTTGATGGAGTCTGATAATGATGAAAATGAACTTGAATTTGAAGACGAAACTGACACAGATGGTAAAGATAAAGCTGAAGAACGAGACCAAAATTCTGACACTGAGCAAGAAAGTTCTCCTTCAGAAAGTGATCAAGAAAGTAGTAATAAAGAAATAGATGAATATTTTATTGGGAACAATAAAATATAAGTGACATTAATGCACAAGTGCTATACCTAGAGAACAGAAATGAAGTTTAAAAAAGACATTTATTTTTTAAACAGTTGAGTAGGGAATTGGTAGCCGAATATATGAACCAAAGAACCACAAAAAATAGGGGAATTCCTTCACTTCTCCAACAAAAATTGCAGAAGTTTCCTACACCTGCTGTCAAAGTTCAAGCAGAAAAACCTGAGGCTACCACTTCGTCAAACAAAAGGAAATAGTGTGCACCTTGCATAGGAAACAAAAGACAAAGGTATTCCAAATGCTTCTGTAAACTTTGCAAACAATTTTTGTGCTTAGAACATGTGACAGTGATTTGTGAACATTGTTTCAACTCGAAATTCTTTGGCAATGAAGCTGATGAGCAATCGGATTAGTTTTTGTTTTATTAAATAACAAATTTTGTTTTAGTTTTATGTTTTGAATTTCTGTTGATTTTTATACTAAGATTATGTCATAAACATATTGTTTTTACTTTGTGGTAAGTTAAAATTTCATTCTGAATAAATAATAAGCATGCTTACGTGTTATTTTCATTCATTTTCAATTTAACTAAATAAATGTCATACACTCATCTAGTAGATGCATTGCACCCAAACTCATAACTTTTGCATTGCACCCGATGGAGGGTTAATCTCTGGAGAATTAGTTAATCATTGCTGGCATCTAACTGGGAAGACATAATCCCATTAGTAAAGTGCTTTCTGCCCTGGAAGCAGAGATGTAGTGCAAACATAGGGAATGTCACTGCCTAATTAAGCCAAAGCAGAGCCGGAGAGACAGAGAACAGCATTCCTCCCTTTCACTAATTGATTAGAGCAAGGCAGTGCAGGGTACTGAATACAATTATCAAGTACATTTTAGGGAGCCTTTAAAAACTAAACTTCCTTGAGGCCAAAGGTATAACTGGAGGGTAGACCGAGCCCAGAGCTTGTGCTGCCTGCGCTGCTCAGCCAATAGACCAATACAGGAGTTGGGCTACACAGAATAAGCATTTATTATCAGAGCACCAGTGGTCTGAGAAGGCAGCAGTCTAACACCTCCAAAAGCTGCCTTCTCATTCTTAGACCAGCCTGGGGTATTTGAGAGAAAATCAGGGCATTCTCCCAGAGACTGCATGAAGGTCCCAGAGTTCTGTTCTTTTATGATGCCCACCTCTGTCATCGTATCTCTTTGGTGGCACCAGTGATCAGGAAAAGGTGAGGGGAGTAACCTGGGAAGAAAGAGTAATAGAGTTTGTGATTAGCAAACATATGGGCATCAATTATGTGCTACAGGATAATCTCTAAGATAAGGAGCTGGCATCCTGGAGGGATTCTGAGCTCACGTTGCAAGGGGGGTGATTTACTGTTTAACTAAAAAGTGAAGCCAGCCAGGATGGGGGCAGGGCTTCTATTACAGGGGGCCCAGCTGGGCCCTGCTTCAACACACAATAAAATGCATCTATAATAAGTACAGTGTTTGATAGGTTTGACAAATGTATATACTGTGTACTCATCCTCATAACCAAGGTATCCAATGGTTCTATCACCCCCAAAATTCCCTTGTGCTCCTTTGTGATCATTACCCCACCAAGCCCAGACCCTGGCAATTGCTGATCTGCTGTCACAACAGTTTAGATTGTCATACAAATAGAATCATGCAGCATGTATACTTTTGTGTCTGGCTTATTTTGCTCATCACTACTTGCCAGCATGGTTCCCCAACCCCAATACAATAATCAGTGACTGCAGCACATATGAGGTCAGACAATTAAGTTTGCAAACCCATCCTAGAAAAAGTGCTACATACCTCATTGTTGAATATCACTAAGGCCACCTTCGAAGTACTCCCCTTGGGAAGCTATGGACCCGATGCCAGCACCTAGTCCATCCTTCAAAGCGATTTTGGAACTCTTTTTTTGGAATGGCCATCAGAGCTGTTATCATATTGTCCTGAATGTCATCAAAATGTCTTCATTCCAGTATTTTCTTTATCTTTGGGTAAAGAAAGAAGTCATTGCAGGCCAAATCAGGTGAGTAGGGAGGGTGTTCCAATACAATTATTTGTTTATTGGCTAAAAACTCCCTCACAGACAGTGCCATGTGAGTTGGTGCACTGTCATGATGCAAGAACTATGAATTGTTGGTGAAAAGTTCAGGTCGTTTTCATCTTTTTCATGCAGGCTTTATAGCATTTCCAAATAGTAAACTTGGTTAACTCTTTGTCCAGTTGGTACAAATTCATAATGAATAATTCCTCTGATATCAAATAAGGTTAGCAACATCGTTTTGACTTTTGATTTGAACTGATGGAACTTTTTTGGTCATAGAGAATTGGCTGACTTCCATTGTGTACTTTGATGCTTTGTTTCAGGGTCATATTGATACACCCATGTTTCATCACCAATGATAACACAGCCCAAAATATCATCTCACCTCTCCAAAAGGTCTTGGCAAACTTTGACTCTCCTTTGCTTTTGTTCATCAGTAAACTCCTTTGGGAGCATTTCTGCACACACCTTTTTCATGCTAAGATTTTCAGTTAAGACTTTCCTAACTGTTTATCTATCAATGTTTACTTGATCTTCTATGCTTCTCACAAGTCAGCTGATGATTTTGACGCACAATTTGATGAGTTTTTGCAATGTTTTCATCTGTTCTGCTCATTACTGGCCACCCTGATCTCTCTTCATCAGTGGTGTATTCTCGCCCCTCAAAAAATGTTTAATCCATTTGTACAATACCATTTTCTTCGTGGCATTATCCCCATAAATCTTAACTAACATGTCCCTCATTTCACTTCCACTCTTGCCAAGTTTAACAAGAAATTTAATGTTTTCATTGCTCTAATTCAACCTCAGACATTCTCACTACGGCACACAAAAACACACAACAATAATGAATGCCACTCAGCAAGACACCACCACATGTCGACATGAACACAGCTGTGAGATACTGATATACCAAGGTTATGAAACCTTACTGAGCTGTTTGTATAGTGCTGCCAATGTAAGTGCACAGCGGCAAGTTTGCGAACTTAATTGTCAGACATCATATACTCATATGAGCTTGGGGGAACCAACAGAAAAACTTCTTTGGTTGCCAGCCCTCATGCTTCTAGAAGTAAATAATTATGGGTTACATCCAGTAAGAATTAAAAAGTAATCTTTTCATACACAAAGAGCTTTCAAGTTGCCTGTTCTTCATCACTCTGGGTTCCAGAGCTACAGGAAAATGTTCTAGGATAAAAATCAAGTCCCACTCTCCAGAGTTATTGCCATAAAGTCATTTGGGATGTTTCATATCATTAATTGGTGAAAGGGAGACTCAGGCTCAACTATTGGTGCTAGCTCATCTATGACAAAATAAATCAAAACTCTCAGTTTTTGCATATGCTGAGAAGCAGATGTGGGGGACCAAAAATCACTTTTCTTCTTTCAACTTTGGAAAGTTCTTCTGGCTGGACTAATTAACAAGAGAAAGTAACCAAATTGATTACATGTGATGTATGAGGGTTCTATAAGAATATGAGGCCAGAGGACTGATCAGACTGGTGAGGCTTAAATGCTACATTGAGCTAAGGAGAATGGAGGGTTGTGGTTTGGGACTTCAAAGGGCAAGAAGGCAATTCACATGGAAATGAAAAGCAAATGTTTGGTAAACAAATGTTTGTTGGACCATCTTTAACAATGGGACACAGGCAGGACTTTGATCAAGGGGCCTTTCTAGGTTCCTCCTTGTCTATCACACCAGTTCATATTAAGCTGTAGTTATCTATGATAATATCTCCCTTTTTGGATCAGGTCCTCTATCTAAATTCCTTTTAGGCAGTTAGTAAGGTCAAAGATTTTGAGTCTTTCATTTCTTAAAAACAACCAGCTTAAAATAATCAGTATCCCAAAAATCATAATTTGGGGTGACAAACTCTGCTTCCCTTCACAGATGATAATAGTAAACTTGAGGTCATCTAAGATGGAAATTCTGGGATATTTAGCTAAAAGCAAAAGAGGAATTCAGCTCTTGTTTTATTTCTCTTCTCTTTCATTGGGAACTGTATCTCAAAAATTCTACGCAGAGTTGACTTAACGTAGAAGCATCTGTCTATCTAACCCCTTTCTTTTCCTACACCATACTCTGATTTCTATTCTGTTTTAAATATTCCAGGGAAAGTCCTAACAAGATGGAAAAAAAGAAAAAGAAAAACTTTTCTAATATGCCACTGAATTTTCTTTACTGAAATAATAAAGAAATTACTTTCAGAGAATCCGTTTATTCATTTAACAGATACATTTTCAGTGTCCTTATATTCTATAGAGTGGCAGAGTCTGTAGAAACAGTTTTGAATAAGATTGGTTCCCTGTCCTCAAGAATCTGTCAGTCTAGTTGGGGAAACAGACTATTAAAATAGTCTCAGAACTGTTTTGATAAAGGGTATTTATATGCTAAAATGTACAGGGGAAGAATGCAGCCTTCAGGGAGGTCAGGTAAGGGTTTCCTTACCTGAGGAATTCATGAATAAATTGAGTCATTCAGTCCTAAAAGAACACATTGGAGTCAAGTCTTGCCAGGTAAAAGATTACCACAAGAGCGAAAGAAAAAAGGAGGGGGGGTGGGCAAAAGAGTGAGAGAGGGAGATACGGATGATGATAGATAGATAATAGATAGATTAGATAGATGATAGACAGATAGATAGATAGATAGATGATAGATAATAAATAGAGTTTAGAGCTAGCTTTTAGTTCAGAATCTAGGTGTTAAGGGTGCTAGTGAGATAGAAGACAGCTGTGGGGTTAGAACAGTGTCAGATAAAAACATACTTTTGTTCAAATAACAAGTTTAAAACATATTCTGAAGACAGTTAAAGCCACTGAAAGACTAATCTGCTGAGTGGCCTAGTCCAATACACATGTTAGAAAGATCATATGAATGCAACCTGTGTGGCAGAGGTGAGGAGGCTCTTACTGAAATCCAGGTGAAAACTGACAAAATTCTGAACTAGTATGAGGTGGTAAGATGGACAAAAGGGATTGTATTTGAGACATGTTCTGCAGCCAGACTGACGAGGACTTAGCAAACGGAAGAGGTCAGGACTCAGCATTCCTGACCTGACTTGGCTACAGTCAAAAATACCCTCAATCTGAAATGCCTGCCCCAGGAGAGACAAAGGGCAGCTGGGCAGAAGCAATGCATTCATCTCATGGCTGTGATATCTTACTGTCAATTGCTTTGCCTTCCTTCACTGGTGTCTACATCTTAGGATTTATGCACACACAGGCCCCTCAACACAGAGGGAGGCACCCACACGGTCAGGTGTCACAAACATGAGCCACATGGCACTCAGGCTAATGCTGGGTTAGACATTCACAGATGGTTCTCCTGTATTGTTAATTCTAATATTTTTCCAGTGCATTAGTAGTCAAAACATGAATTGGATATAATGAAATTCAGGAACTAGATAACAGGATTTGCTAACACTTGACCAGGAGTGGCTCTAACTTGATTAGGACCTGGAAATAGAGGTGAATGAGTAGGAAAAAAAGGAGCTTCCTATTTTTTTCTTTACCCCTGAGATTTCATTATAATTGTTTGTCTTTAACCTTCCAGCATTGCTTAAGTCATCTCACTATCACCAAAATGACAGAGGATTCTAAAAGCAGTGGAGTATACAGATTTAAGGACAAAGGACAAAGCTTTCAGGTTTGTTTGTTTATTTCTTTGAGCTGTATATACATCAATTTCTAGATTTTAATTTGCAATAACAAAGCACACTTACAGGTATAAAGTACCTTATTATTAAAATTCCTGCAGGAATTGTATGTTTGTTATCCTAGGAGCATTAGTCCCTAATCCTATATTCCCTTTGAAATAGTTTTTGTGATATGTGATCTTTTGATAATACAAGGGTATTCAGTAATGCAATATGTTTTCTAGGCCCTCTTGATGGCCCCTAGGGAGTTAATTACAATGAGACTAGACTGACACACATCCTTTTGTTCCAACTCTCCTTATTTAACTTAAAACAAAAAAAAAACTTTCTCAGCTCTATACAAATCAATCCAATACCAGCCACACTTGTAGACGCAGGCAGCATTTAAATGTATGGACCTTAGGCCTACCCTCTTCGCCCAGCCTCCTCCAACAAATCAAACGTAAATTAGAATTAACTCATACTCCTGGACTCACATCAAGGTTTCAGGGGACCCCTGAACCCCAAGTCTTCTTTACAGTGGGCCTATCCCAGAGAAAGGCATGCCGAGGATGAGTCCTGGTTATCCTTGGAGTGTCCATAGCCCAATGTGGCTAGAACCCTGAAAGGCTGATCCTGACTAGATGTGCTCTATCTGGTGCTGACCAACTTCTCCTACTGCCTTTTTAGAGCTGGTCTTCTTGAGTGACCAGAGCCCTGCAGTAAAAACAAGTCCACTTTGATGGTGTGCTGACACCAGGCCTCTTTCCTACTCAGAGCAGATTACGTCACTGCACAGAGTGTGAACTGCACACCAGAGGACTCTGTAATGAAGTTGTGTGATATATAACAAGTACAGCCGTTCACACAGGCCCTGCTAACTTTGGCCAATCCACTTTCCAAATCAGACCTTAACCAGTGCCACACACACACACACACACACACACACACACACATACACACGCGCGCGCGCGCGCGCGCACACATACCAATTTTACTGAATCAGACCCTCCTCCTTGCCTGTCACTTGAGTGTTTTACTCTGGTCTGATTTCCTGATGTTTGCTCTGAGAGCCTGATTAGGTTTTCTGATCCTCATAAAAATCCAGAAATTAAAATCATTCCACTCCTTCAGTCACTGTGCCTAGGTAATCAGCTCTTTAACTGCAAGACCCTCAAAAGCTGTGTCAAGCCTCCAAGCCTAGCACACATGTGATGACAAGCTTTGAAACCCATACACTACATTTATTAAACAAGTACCACCGAGCACCTCCTCCACTGAAGTCTCCAGTTTCCCAGCTACAAACCAGCATTCAGCGTTAAAGAGACATCACTTATGCAATTCTTCTGATCAATTGTTTTCATGTTTTATAATGTCAAAGTTTTAACTTATGTCAAGTGAATGAGCAACTATACAGATTTTGCTCACAAAATTAATTTGTTAATTTTGCTTAATTAACAAATCTATGATTTCAAAGGTCAGTATGGTATACCATGGAAAACTACTCAGCAGTGAAAAGGAATGAACAATTGATTCATGTAACAATTTGGAATAACCTCAAGGAAATGATATAGAGTGAATAAAAGTAATATTAAAAGAATATTTACTGCATGATTTGGTTTATGTGGCATTCATGAAATAACATAATTATAGAGACGGAGAAAGAATGGTGTTTTCCAAGTACTAGGATAGGGATGGGATGGGAAAGGATGCGTAAGGCTCTAAAGAAACAGCAGGAGGGAGGCCTGTGCTGATGGTAGAGTTGAGTATCTCTATTGTACTAGTGTGTACACATGTGACAAATTTGCATAGAACTACACACACACACATGCACACAATGAATGATAATACTGGTAAAATCTGAATAAGTTTTGTGTATTGTATCAATGTCAATTTCCCAGAGACATCATTCCAGGCAACAGTTTGTGCCTCCATTTCTTCATGGAGATGATAATAATGGCACCAACCTCATGGGGGTTTTTAAGGAACTAAATGATGCTATAAGGGATATAAGGTAGTCAGCACTGTGAATGGCACATCATATTCATAGTAGATCTATTGATCTTTCCATCCATCCATTCATCCATCCATCCATCCATCCATCCATCCTTCCATCCATTCATCTTTGTTATTGGGGGTGATTACTGAAATCATAACATGACCTGGCCAGGACAGCAAGAAATTTAGAGCAACACTGACCTATTTACTGTTTGTACAGTTTTCTTTTTCCTTTGTTTTTGTCATAAACTTTCTACCCTTTTCTCTGAATTCCCCAGAGCTTATGTTTACCATTTGTACCACAATGTACAGAACTTAGGAAGAAACGCAAAACTATTTAGTCATATTTCCCAAGACTTGTGATTCATCAGCCCTCCCTCTAGCCACTGATCAAAATGTCCAAAATTTCACACTAATCTATGTTTGAATTTTTTTGGAAGGGGATGGGATGCCCCAGAAAAATGTGTTGACACAAAGGAGATACCTTCAACAAATCATTGATTACAATACTGTCACAAAATTAAATCAATGAAGTTACTGATAATGTACATTTCAAAATCCATTATTCTCTAATACACTCATTTCATAAAAGGAGATCCCAAGAGTCGGTCAAAATCGGAGGTGAGGAGGAATGAATTAGAGTCAAGAAACAGGAGAAGTAGCCCAACCATTGGTAATAATGGAAAGTTCATTTCAGAGGCGGAGCTAAGTGAGGAACAGGACAGGCAGATGTGGGAAGAGGAAGTGAAGTCACTTGCCAAGCAAGGAAAGCTCTTTCTGCTGGATTTCTAAGGCTCAGCTATGTGTGTAATGGTTTCCATTTCGAGAGAATAGTAAAGGTCAGCCTTCCTCGATGGGAGGTACCAATCTAGTAGCTTTGCTATCTGCCTCTCCTTTCTTTATGCCACACACCCCCATACCACCTATACTTTGTAAATCCTTTGCTCTTTTATTCATTATGATCAATTAAACAGTGGATAGATTATTGGATAGTGGATGAATGGGGTGACTAAAATATTTTATATTTTATTTAATAACATTAATTTGACCTAGCTCTTACTGAAGGCTTACAATGTGCCAGGAACATATCGAAGCATTTTACAGGCATCAGCTCATCAGATGCTGTGGTGAAGTTTTGCCCATTCTACAGATGGACAACCAAAGCACAGTGGGTTTGAATGACTTGTCTCATGTCACCCAGATAGCCCAACACACTCACTCTCGGTCCTTTTGTGCAACTCCCAAAGATTTCCACCTCTCTGTCTCAGTTTAAGTTTGGGCCTTATCATTTCTTACATAAGTGATTGTGAAATCCTTTCACTTTCATCACTGTCTCTACTCAAGTCAGTTTTCTCTCAAAATTGCTGATTTCTATAAGTTTGAGGTCATTGCTCTTCTTAGATTCATTATTCTTTGATCTATAGTCATACAACCATACTCAATGGGTTTAATTCAGCTGGCTACTTTGAATTGTTCCTACTTCATAAATGCCTTGCCCATAAATATGAACAGTCACCATGTTTCCCATCTACATTACCAGTCTCCTTTCTATTTACACCAGTGACTCAGCCTTCACTTTAACCACCCTTCATTATTTAGCTTCCCTTTTGTACCCTATGCACTTCTAAGGATCTAACTTGGATGATGGAGTGGGTCGGTGGGTGCGTGGATGAATGGATGGTTTCAGGGTAAAAAGTGAAATTTGGTAAAATGGAAGAAGGAACAGAATTGCTTGGGATATGAAACTAACAGTTATTAAAAATTTACTTCATTCCAGTCATTTCATGCATAGTGTCATTGAATTCTCATACAATTCTTTTGAGGTGGGTATTATTATCCCATTGTATGTATGAGGTTTTTAGAATATGGCAGCTTGTTCAAGTACAGTTAACCCTTGAACATGGGGATTAGGGTGCCCCCCTTGCACAGTCAAACACCCATGTATAACTTTTGACTCTCCCAAAGTTTAACTACCAATAGCTTACTGTTGACCAGAAATGTTACTAATAACATAAACTGTTGATTAACACATGTTTTGCATGATATCTGTATTACATACTGTATCTTACAATAAAATAAGCTAAAGAAACTAAAATGTTATTAAGAACATCATAAGGAAGAGAAAATACATTTACAGTATTTATTGAAAAAAATCCCACATATAAGTGGGCCCACACAGGTTAAACCCATGTTGTTCAAGGGTCAATGGTATATGCTATATCAGAACTGGAATTCAAACCCAAGTGAGATGTATCAGAAATCTCTGCTCCTTCAGTTGCCCTACTTGAAATGATTTTAGTTTGGAGCATAGTGACTGACAGATGCCTCAGTTACTGCTGGTGATATCTAGAAAGTACACAAATATTCAAATTTAGTGCTTAGGAGAATAGATCCTGGAGATCAGTGAGGTTGGCATCTGAGAGGAATAAAGGAAACCAGTGTGGCTGAAGCACAATGAGCATGTGGAGAAAGATAAGGGGTGAGAGTGAGAGGAAGACAGAGCTGGGAAATTCAAAAGTCAGAGCGAGGGATTTGCCTCCCCTCTAAGCCCTTTGGAGAGCTTTAAATAGGAAAACGTTTTTCTCTCACATTTTTTAAAGAGCATTCTTTCTGCTGGGTGAAGAATGGATATGATGGGAGCAAGGTCTTCACTGAGTGTTTGGCTTAAGCTTTTTTTTTTTTTTTTTAGAATAATTACATAGGGGTTTCTTCCAAGTCCTTGAATGAGAGGTACATAGGGTTCTTATAAAATTCAAGGCTGCTTTATTAAGACAAATCTGGGGAAAGTATGCCAGGAGTCACTTAGGGTATAAGAATATGGCAAAGTCATATTATTAATATTTTTTAATTTAACTTTATTTGGGTGACAATTGTTAGCAAAATTACATAGATTTCAGGTGTAAAATTCTGCAATACATCATCTATATATCACATTGTGTGTTCACCACCAAGAGTAAGTTCTCTTTCCATCACCATATATTTGAAACCCTTTACCCTGTTCTACAATCCCCCTCCCCCCTTACCTCTGGTAACACTAAACTATTGCCTATGTCTATGAGATTTTTTTTTCTTCATTTGTTTTTCTAGTTCTTTTGTTGTTTTCAGTTTTATATACCACATATCAGTGAAATTATATGGTTCTCTACTTTTTCTGACTTATTTTGCTTAGCATTATAATCTCAAATGCATCCATGTTGTCACAAATGGCACTATTTCATCCTTTCTTATGGCAGAATAATATTCCATTTTATATATATATATATATATATATATATATATATATATATTCACAACTTATTTATCCAATCATCTACTGAAGGAAACTTTGGTTGTTTCTATATCTTGGCCACCATAAATAAAGCTGCAATGAACATCGGAGTACATATACCTTTATGGATAAATGTTTTCAGATTTTTTTGGTAGATACCCAAGACAGGGATTGCTGGGTCATATGGTAATTCGATTTTTAATTTTTTGAGAAATCTCCACACTGCCTTCCATAGCGGCTGCACCAATCTGCATTCCTATCAGCAGTGTATGAGAGGGTTCCTTTTTCTCCACAGCCTCTTTAACACTTGCCATTATTTGTCTTGTTGATGACAGCCATTCTAACTGGTGTAAGGTGATAGCTCATTGTGGGTTTTATTTGCATTTCTCTGATTATTAGTGATGTTGAGATCTTTTCATATGTCTACTGGCCATCTGTATGTCCTCTTTGGAGAAATGTCTATTCAGGTCCTCTGCCCATTTTTTAATTGGATTGTTTGTTTATTGTTGTTAAGTTGTATGAGTTTCTTATATATTTTTTGGATACTTGCCCCTTATTGGATGCGTTGTTTGCAAAAATATTCTCCCATTTGGTTGGTTGCCTCTTTATTTTGTCGATGGCTTTTTTTCTGTACAGAAGCTTTTTAGTTTGATATAGTCCCATTCATTTAACTTAGCTTTCACTTGCCTTGACTTTGAGGTCAAATTCATAAAATCCTCTTTGAACCCAAGGTACATAAGTTTAGTACCTGTGTTTTCTTCTATGCAGTTTATTGATTCAGGTCTTATGTTTAGGTCTTTGATCCATTTTAAGTTAATTTGGCACATGGTGACAGATAGCAGTCTAGATTCGTTCTTTTGCATGTGGCTTTCCAATTCTCCCAGTACTATTTTGAAGAGGCTGTATGTTTTTGGTTTCTTTGTCAAAAATTATTTGTCCATATTTATGTGGGTTTATTTCTGGGTTCTCAATTCTATTCTATTGGTGTATGTGTCTGTTTTTCTGTCAATACCGTACTGTTTTGATTATTGTTGCCCTGTAGTACAAGCTGAAGTCAGGAAATATAATACCCCCAGCACTGTTCTTTTTTCCTAAGATTGCTTTGGCTATTCGGGGTCTTTTGTGGTTCCATACAAATCTGATAATTTTTTTGTTCTATTTCTTGAAAAAATGCCATTGGGATTTTTATGGGGATTACATTAAATCTGTATATTACTTTAGGTAATATGGCTATTTTAACTATGTTGATTTTTCCAATTCATGAACACGGAATGTCTTTCCATTTCTTTGTGTCTTCAATTTCTTTTAAAAATGTCTTATAGTTTTTAGCGTATAGGTCTTTCACATTGTTGGTTAAGTTTAAGCCTAAGTATTTTGCTCTTTTTGTTGCAATTGCAAAAGGAATTGTTTTTTTCTTTCTTTTTCTGAGGTTTCATTTTTAGTATATAGAAATGCAATGGACTTTTGTACATTGATTTTGTAGCCTGCAACTTTACTGTATTCATTTATTGCTTTTAATAGCTTTTTTGGGGTCTTTAGGGTTTTCTATATATAGCATCATGTCATCTGCAAAAAGTGACAATTTATTTCTTCATTCCCTATTTGGATGCCTTTTATTTCTCTCTCTTGCCTGATTGCTCTGGCTGGGACTTCCAATACTATGTTGAAAAGCAAAGGTGACAGGGGACAGCCCTGTTGTGTTCCTGAACGTAGAGCAAAGGGCTCCAATTTTTCATTGTTAATTATGATATTAGCTGAGGGTTTGTCATATATGAACTTTATTATATTAAGGTGTTTTTCTTCTATAACCATTTTATCAAGTGTATTAATCATAAATGAATGTTGTATCTTGTCAAATGCTTTTTCTGCATCTATTGATATAATCATATGATTTTTTACCTTTTTTTTGTTTATGTGGTGTACACATTGGTTGATTTGCATATGTTGAACCATCCTTGTGCCCCTGTGATGAACCCCACTTGGTTGTGATGTATAATTTTTTTAATGCACTGTTGCATTCAATTTGCTAAAATTTTGTTTAGGATTTTTGCATCTGTATTCATTAGAGATATTGGTCTGTAATTGTGTGTGTGTGTGTGTTATCCTTAAGGTTTTGGTATCGGGGCCTTTATGCTGGCCTCATAAAATGAATTAGGGAGTATTGTCTCTTCTTCAATTTTTTGGAAGAGTTTGAGTAGGATGGGTATTACATCCTCCTTGAATGTTTGGTAGAATTCACTAGTGAAGCCTTCTGGTCTTGAACTTTTGCTTTTGGGAAGGTTTTGGATGACTGATTCAATTTCCTTACTGTTGATTGGTCTATTTAGATTTTCCATCTTCGTAATTTAGCCTAGGAAGGCTATACATTTCAAAGAATATGTCCATTTCTTGTGGGTTATTGAATTTGGTGGCATATAGCCCTTCATAGTATTCTTGGATAATCATTTGTATTTCTGTGGCATCCATGGTAACTTCCCCTCTTTCATTTCTGATTTTGTTTATTTGTATCTTTTGTCTTTTTATCTTCATGAGTAACCAAGCGTTTCTCAATTTTATTCATTTTTTTTAAGATTTTTATTGGAGAATTGGGGAGAGGAACAATGTTTGGGAATTGGAGAAGGGAGACATTGTGTTTTTCCAAGACCCATCAGCTCCAAGTCAAGTTGTTGTCCTTCAATCTTAGTTGTGGAGGGCTCAAACTCAGCTCTAAATCCAGTTACCACTTTCAATCTAGTTGCCAGGGGAACGCAGCCCACCATTCCATATGGGAGTTGAACTGGCAATGTTGTTTCACACTGAGCCATCTGGCCGCCTGTCAGCAGCTCGCAGCTGCTCAGCTCAAGGTGCCATGTTCAATCTTAGTTGCGGGAGGCGCAGCCCATCGTCCTATATGGGTGTTGAAACGGCAACCTTGCTTCTAAGAGCACACACTCTCACCAGCTCAGGGGCAGCTCAGCTCGGGTGCAACTCACTCAGGAATCAAACCGACGACGCTATTGCTCAGAGTTCCCACTCTTAATCAATGGAGGCACTCAACCTGTCCTTATTCATCTTTTCAAAGAATCAGCTCTTCGTTGCATCAATTTTTTCTACTGTTTTATGTTCTGTATTTCACTTAGTTTTGCTCTGATTTTTATTAGTTCCTTCCTTCTTCTGACTTTGGGGTTTCATTTGTTGCTTTTTCTGATTCTTTAAGTGTAACATGAGGTTATTTATCTGGGATATTTCTCCTTTCTTGAGATAGGCCTGTAGAGATATAAATTTTCCTCTTAAAACTGCTTTCACTGTATCCCCAAAATTTTGGTAGGATGCATTTTCGTTTTCATTTGTTTCTATGTACCATTTGATCTCCCTTCTTATTTCTTCTTTCACCCAGTTTTTCTTTACTTTAAAAGTATGTTGTTTAATCTCCACTTATTTGTGGTTTTTCCTGCTTTCTTTTTGCTGTTGATATCCAATTTCAAAGCCTTGTGATCGGAGAACATGCTTGGTATGATTTCAATCTTCTTAAATTTGCTGAGGCTAGTTTTATGTCCCAGTGTATGGTCTATCCTTGAGAATGTTCCATGTACACTAGAAAAGAATGTATAGTCTGATGTTCTAGGATGAAATTCTCTATAAATGTTAATTATGTCCATTTCATCTAATGTGTCATTCACGGTTGATATTTCCTTATTTATTTTCTGTTTGAATGATCTAGCCCTAGCTGTCAATGATGTATTTAGGTCCCCTACTATAATTGTGTTTTGGTCAATCTCTCCCTTCAGTTCTGTTAACAGAGTCATATTCTTAACTACTTTCTTCCCAAATACTTTCTCCCTAGCGATCAGTGGACCCCTGTCTGGGGTTCTGTTGGATGCTGAGGGCCAACATGTATTTTCCAGAGAGGACTGGAGTTGGTGGTCAGAATGGATAAAACAATCATCAACATCACCAGGAAGGAAGAGTGGAGTAGCATTGAGCACTCCTACTGCACAGATCTTGGTTTCCAATATCATTTACAATGAAAAGAACCAGACATCCTTGGATTAAAGACTAATTCTAGGACTAGGGTAGGAAATATAAAAGATGATCATGGAAAACCTTGTAGTGTCAGAAAGTAAGGAAATGCTAAAACAAACAAACAGTAAACACAGTGATGGGGTATATCTCAAAGGGGCCCAAGAGCCAACTGAAAGAGATCCTAAAGACTAAAGTTGGAACAATTTGAACAATAAAATAAATGAAGTAGTATTTAATTATAACTCATAGTATAAAACAAATATAAATTCATATATGTATAAATAAATGAGTGAATAAATTAATAATTGTGGGACAAGAGACAAATTTCCTAAGCAGATTAATTCCAAGTGATGTCTATAACTACCCCACCCTATAGGAGGGGAAGCATAACTCTTCATTCCTTAAGTGTGAGCTGTGTATAGTGATTTCTTTCAAAGGGTGTTATATGGAAGTGGGGTAGATAACTTTAAAGTTAGAGGAAGTTGACAAACACAACTTCAGTCAGGTGATCAAGTTGAACATCAGTAGTTATAAATTATGTTGACAATATGATGTGAAGAGGTCACTTTAACTCCATGTCTTCCTACCCAAAATCCAATCTAAACATTAGAAAAACATCAAATTGCATTATATGGACAATCTACAATATACCTAACCAGTAATCCTCAAAACTGTTATGGTACTCAACAACAAGAAAGTCTGAGTAGCACTCCCAATTTCAGTCCAACATGTAAATCATCATTTCATGCTCACAACAAGAAAAAAGCTGAACAAACTGAAAGCTGAACAAACTTAAATCCCCTGGAAAACTGAGCTCATAGGCAAATCATTGCCCCCAAAGTGGGAGAAATAGGCAGATACAGGAAATCACAACTTACCAGAGCAGAAGCCCAGGTATAGAAAACTGTAAGAACAAGTCCTGGGATAAGAAAACCTAAACTGCAACTGGCAAATTTCTGGAATTTCAATTAAGAGAGTCTAAGAGTTAATAACTTTAGGGGGACCCAGTTATTGGGGGCCCCCACACTATATGTGTTTTACCTCCAAGAGTCCTACTAGGTTTTCACAGTGAAGATTGGTGTAAAATGCTTCCAGTAGGGGGAGGAGAGGAAAAGGAACCATTTTGAAATATGTCAAAGCATTGCATTTTTGTTAATAAGCCTGTTTTATCAGAGCCTAACCAGCCTGGGGAAGAAAAAATACTGAACCTATATGACATCAACCTTCCTGTCTCTCCCAAGATGAGGTGGTGGACTAAGAAGCACTTGTGAAGGCCACAGAAACACATGCTCACTAAAGGACTAAAACCTAATCATAAGACTGTAGAATGCTTCACTTCCCTATACTTTACCAGCAGATCAATAAGCCTCCAATATAATAACAGGGGATACAACTGAAAGAACTGTGTGTCTCAGACCTTATTTAAGAAGACGTCTCTAGGGAAATCCAAATCATCAGAGGATACCAAAACAAGGGCATCCAAGGAAATTTTATCCTCAGATATCTACAAATATAGCAAACAATAAGTACAGCCTAACTCCTAGTCAGATCAACATAACATCTCATGCTAAACGCCTATTTACCTCAGTTCCAATTACCCAGTACATCATCTCCAGCTTTCAGTAATAAATTATAATTCATGCTAAAAGACAAAAAAAAAAGTTTGAAGACACAAAGCAAGCATCAGAATCAGAATCAGATATAGCAGAGATGTTAGTATTTAATGTTCTGTCTAAATTTTTGGTAGCTGGTATAATTTTCATTAACCTACCTTTCATTGGCTAACCTTTTTTTCTGCTATTAAACCCATACAATTACGCCTCGGGCATGCGCTCAGAGGCCAGGGAGCTGCGGGAGCGGCCGCTGGCCGCCGGCCTCCAGCCTCGCGCCTCAGGAGCCACCTAGGCCAGGGGAACCAGCTTGCGTTGAAGTATTTCAATCCCTTACCTGGAATCCTTGGTTCTTTGAAGTTACTTTAGTGTGGAGATAGTTGTTCTAATTGATGTTTCTCAGGGGAGGAAAATCACTAGAAATTCCTATGCCGTCATTTTGCTGACATGACTCCTATAGTACAACTTGAAGCCAGGGCTGGCTCTGGAGTCCTGTTTCAAAATAAAGGTTTCACTGCAGGACGTCAATTAGACCAGAGAACGCTGGCAAAGTGTCCAAGATTGATTTGAGAGCTGCTACCCAACCTTTCACCTTGCCCCCAGGTGATCTAATACATCGAAGTAATCAGAGCGACAGCCAGAATGAAGAAACAAAGAAACATGTCCCAAGTAAAAGATCAGAAGAAACCTCAAGAAATGAAACTAAATGAAACAGAGGTATGCAACCTTTCAGAGAAAGAGTTCAGAACACTGATGATAAGAATGTTTAAGGAACTTAGGGAGGACATAAAGAAGGATACAGAAATCATAAAAAACAACCAGGTAGAGCTAAAGAATACAATAACTGAAATGAAGAACACACTCGAAGGAGTCACCAGTAGATTAGATGAAGCAGAGGATCGGATCAGTGATTTAGAAGACAAAGTAGCAGAAATCACCCAGTTGGAACAACAAAAAGAAAAAAGAATAAAAAACAAAGAAAATAGTTTAAGAGACCTGTGGGACAACATCAAGCGCAACAACAATCGCATCATAGGAATACCAGAAAAATAAGAGAAGAAGCATGGGATTGAGAATGTATTTGAAGAAATAATGACTGAGAACTTCCCTACCCTGGTAAAGGAAATTGACATACAGGCCCAGGAAGTGCAGAGAGTTCCAAACAAGCTGAACCCAAACAGGTCCACACCAAGACACATCATAGTAAA